>NW_024751343.1:0-17561 GCF_018991925.1 Homarus americanus
ATGATTTAACTTATAGAAAGCTTAGCTGTATGATGATTTAACCTTGGCTTACCTGTATGATGAAGTTAACCCTTGAGAAGCTTACCTGTGTGATGGTTAACCCCTTCAGAAGCCTACCTGTGATGTGATTTAACCCCTTGAAAGCTTACCTGATGATGATTTAACCCAGAAGCTTACCTATACGAAACTTTACCCTACAAACCTACCTGTATGATGATTTGACACCTTAGAAGCTTACCTTTATGATGATTAAACCAATGAAAGCCTACCTGATGATGATTTATCACTTGAAACCTACCTGTATGATGACAACATAAAGAAGCCTAACTGTATGATGATTATAACCCCCATGAGAAGTTTACCCATGCACATGACTTGAAAGCTTACCTGTATGATATTTAACCCTTCAGAAGCCTACCTGTATGATGATTTAACCCCTGAAAAGCTTACCTGTATGATGATTTAACCTTAACAAACACGTATGATGATTTAACCCCTTGAAAGCTTACAGCCTATGATGATTTAACCCTTCAAACCTACCTGTGATGAATTAAACCCTAAAACCTACCAATGATGATTCAACCCCAAAGCCTACCTATATGATGATTTAACCCATTGAAAGCCTACCCGCAGATGATTTAACCCCTTGAGAAGCCTACCAGCACAATGATTTAAACCCTAAAAACTACCTGCACGATGATTTAACCCCTTCAAACTTACCTGATGATGATCTAACCCCTTGAAAAGCACCTGTATGACGATTTAACCCATAGAAACCTACCTGCATGATGATTCAACCCCTTGAAAGCTTACCTGTATGATGATTTAACCCCTTGAAACCTTACTGTATGATGAATTAACCCCTTAGAAGCCTACCTGCATGATGATTTAACCCGAAAGCCTACCTGTATGATGATTAAACCCATAGAAACCTACCACGATGATTTAACCCCTTAGAAGCCACCTGCATGATGATTTAACCCCAAAAAACCTACCTGTACATGATGATAAAAACCCTTGAGAAGCCTACTGTATGATTTAACCTTAGAAACCACCAACATGATGATTTAACCCCATAGAAGCACCTGCATGATGATTAACCCTTCAGAAACCTTCCTGTATGATGTTAACCCATGAGAAGCACCGCATCAGTTTAACCCTTGAAAGCCACCTGTATATGTTAACCCCTTGAAACCTACCTAAAAGATGATTTAACCCTTAAAAACCTACCTGTATGATGCTTTAACCAGAAGCCTACCTGTATATGATGATTTGACCCTTAGAAAGCTTACCTGAAGCATGATGATTGTAACCCCTTGACAAGCCTACATGGCATGATGATTCAACTCATGGCGCCAAAGCCTGTATGATTTGACCCCTTAGAAGCTTACCTGTATGATGATTAAACCCCCAAAGCCTACCTGTATGACAATTTAACCCCAACCTACCTGTATGATGATTTAACCTAAAGAAGCCTACCTGTATGATGAATTAACCCCTTGAAAGCATACCTGTATGATAATTTAACCCCTCAAAACCTACCTGTATAATGGATTTACCACTTGAAACACCAAAACCCCAAAGCCTACCTGTATGATTTAACCCATAGAAGCCTACCTGTATGATTATTTAACCCATTTAGAAACTTACCATGATGATTTAACACCTTGAAAGCCTACCTGTATGAATTTAACCCCTCAGAAGCCTACCTGTATAATTTAACCTTGAAAACCTTACCTGTATGATGATTTAACCCAGAAGCACCTTCATTATGATTAAACCTCTCAAACCCTACCTGATGATAATTTAACCTCAGAAGCTTACCTTATGACATTAACCCCTTGAAAGCTTACCTGTATGATGATTTAACTTGTGAAAGCCTACCAGTATGAGATTTAACCTCTGAAAGCTACCTCAACGACGATTTAAACCCTTCAGAAGCTTACGCAAGATTTAACCCCAACGAGAGCACCGCATGATGATTTAACCTTAGAAAGCCTACAAAAATCCAGAAGCTTACCTGTACGATGATTTAACACCATGAAAACCTACCTGATATGATGATTTAACCCTGAAAGCCTACCATGATGATTTAACCCAAAAGCTTACCCGTGATGGTTAACCCCAACAGAAACTACCTTGAGAGAAGCACCTTTCAGTGCGAAACCTTACTGTATGATGATACCCAACACTGAAAGCTTACACTGTATGATGATTTAACGCCATAGAAGACTACCTGCATATGATTTAACGTAACCTGCATGATTTAACCCTTGAGCTTACCCACTGTTGATTATCCACGAAAGCCCAACCAAGGTTAACCTTGAGAAAGCCTACCTGTGATGTTTAACCCCAGAAACTTACATATGTTGATTTAACCCCTTGAAAGCTTACCCATGATGATTTGCTTTAACCTGAAAGCCTACCTGTATGATGATTTAACCGCTTGAGAAGCTTACCTGTGATGATTTAACCCATGAGAAGCCACCTGTATGATGATTAACCCCTGACCTACTGTATGATGATTTAACCCCATGAGAAGCTTACCTGTATGATGATTTAACCTTCAGAAAGCTTACCTGTATGATGATTTAACCCCTTGAGAAGCCTACCTGTATGATGATTTAACCCTTGAGAAGCTTACCTGTATGATGAGTTTAAACCCTTGAGAAGCTTACCTGTATGATGATTTAACCTCTTGGCTAGCCTGTATAATGATTTAAACTTCGCAGAAGCCTACCTGTATGATGATTTAACCTTGAGAAGCTTACCCTATGATGATTTAACCCCAGAAAGCTTACCTGTATGATTTGCCCTTCAAAGCCTACACCTATGATGATTTAACCCTTGAGAAGCTTACCTGTATGATGATTGCTTGTGAGAAGCCTACCTGATGGTGATGGTTAAACCATTGGCTTCCGTGTATGATGATTTAACCCATTGACTTATAATGATGGTTGCTCCCTTGAAGCACGCAATATGATGATTTATCGCAGAAATACAAAGTGGTTTAACGCGAGGAAACACCTGCATGATGATTTAACCTCTTGGGAAACACGCTTCTATGATGATTTAACACCAAGAAGCCTACCTGTATGATGATTTAACGCTTGAAAACACCTATATGATGATTTAACCTTGAGAACCTTGGTGTGTGATGATTTAACGCGAAGCTTACCTGTATGATGGTTAACCATGAGAAGCCTACACCTGTATGATGATTTAACTTGTAGAAGCCTACCTGTATGATGATTTAGCCCATGAGAAGCCTACCTGTTTGATGATTTAGCAGCGAAACTTACAGCCTTGATGATTTCAACACTTAGGAAAGCCCTGCCTGTATGATGATTTAACCTCTTGAAAGCTTACCTGTATGATGATTTCAAGCCACAGCAAGCTTACGTTAATGATGAGTTAACCTTCAGAAACTTGCCTGTGGACGTTTTAACCTAGCCAGGAAGCTTACCGCAACAGTGGTTGTCACGAGGAAACACCTCCTATATTGATTTAACCTTGACTTACCTGTATGATGATTTAACCCCTTCAGAAGCCTACACTGGCCCATGATGATTTGGCCCTTGAGAATCCTACCTGTATGATGATTTAACACTTGAGATATTTTACCTGTATGATGATTTAACCGTAAAGCACCACCTACTATGATAGTTAGACCTTGAGAAGCTTACACTGTATGATGATTTAACCCTTGAGAAAACCTACCTGTATGATGATTTAACCCCTTGAGAGCACTATATGATAGTTTAACCTTGAGCCTTACGTGTATGATAGTTGCTTATGAGGAAGCTTACCTGCAGTATTTAACCCCTTGAAAACACCTGTGTGATGATTTAACCCTTGAGAAGCTACCTGTATGATTTAAGTAACCGAGAAAACACCCATAACCGTAATGGTTTAACCCCGCTGAGAAAACTTACCTGTATGATGATTGGCAGCGAAACGCCTGTATGATGGTTGTAACGCGAAGATCACCATGTATGATGAGTTAACGCCTTGAGAAGCTTACCTGTATGATGATTTAACCCTTGAAAAAAGCCTGTATGATGATTGCTGTGAAGCTTACCTGTATGATGAGTTTAACCCACTTGAGAAGCTTACGCAATAGCGATTTAACCTTGAGAAGCTTACCTGTATGATGATTTAAGCCATGAGAAAGCATTGACCTTGATGTTTAACCCCTTGAGAATCTTAACTGTATGATGATTTGTGCGCCAGAAAGCTTACCTGTATGATGATTTAAGCCCTTGAAGCGTGCCTGTATAGGTAGTTGCTTAACGAGAAGCCTACACAACATGATGATTTAGCAACGCCAGAAGCCTACGCAATATGATGATTTAACACCAGCAGGAAAACACGTGTATATTGATGATTTAACCGCGAAGCTTACCTCAGCATGATGATTTGCTTATGAGAAGCTGCCTGTATGATGATTTAAACCGCCAGAAGCTTACGTGTATGATGATTTAACGCCAGAATCTTACTGCATGATGATTGCCCCTTGAAAACTTACCTGTACGATGATTTTAGAAGCCCTTGAAAGCTTACGTGTATGATGATTTAACGCCAAGAAACACGTGTATGATGATTTAGCAGCAAGAAAGCCTACCTGTATGATGATTTAACCCTTGAGAAGGTTACCTGTATGATAATGATTGCCCTTGACTTACCTGGCCCGATGATTTAACCCCGCTTGAAGCTTACCTGTATGATGATTTAACCTTGAGAAGCTTACGTGTATGATGATTTAACCCTGAAGAAGCTTACGCAACCGTAGTAATTTAAACCATGAGAACACTTACGTGTATGATGGTTAGCCTTGGCTTACCTGTATGACGTTTACCCTTGGCCCTACACGGTTAACCCCTTGAAGCTGGCAGCAATGCTTACCGCGGTGATTTAACCCGCAAAGCTTACATGGTGATTTTACCCCGCTTGAAAGCCTACCTGCATGATGATTTAACCCTTGAAAGTCTACCTATATGGTAATTTGCCTTGAGAAGCTTTATAACTGGTGATTTAACTTACCGAAGCTTTACCTGTATGATGATTTAACGCCTTGAGAAACACCTGTATGATGATTTAACTTATGCCAGAAACATGCCTGCATGATGGTTAACCCCTTGTAGATCCTACCTATGATGATTTAACCCTTGAGAAGTTTACACACATGATGATTTAACCCCTTGAGAAAGCCTACTGCAACGATGATTAACTGCAATACCTTTGAGATTTAACCTTGAGAAGCTTACCTGCTGTGTTAATTTAACCATGAAAAGTTTACCTATGATGATTTAGCCTTGAGCTTACCCCATAGCGATGATTTAAACCATTGAGAAGCTTCGTGTATGATGATTTAACCCCTTGAAACTTACCTGCCGATTCGCTTGCAGAAAGCTTACGCAACCGCGATGATTTATCCCTTGAGAAGCCTACCTGCGCCAATGGATTTAACCCCTTGAGAAGCTTACGCACGATGGTTAACCTCTTAGAAGCTTACCTTCGATATTGCCACTTGAAGCCCTACTGTATGGTGATTTAACCCCTTGACTTACTGTATGATGATTTAACCCGCTTGAGAACCTTACGGTATGATGATTTAACCTTGAGCTTATAACCCATGATGATTTGTAACCCTTGAAAGCTACCTGTATGATAGTTTAACCCCTTTGAGAAGCTACCTGTATGATGATTTAACCCATGAGAAGCCTACCTGTTTGATGATTTAACTTATGAAACACACTGTATAATTAGTTCTTATGGGAAGCCTACCTGTATGATGATTTAACCTCTTGAAAACACATAATATGATGAGTTTAAACCCTTAAAGAAACTACGTGTATGATGATTTAGCCCCTTCAAACTTACCTGTATGATGATTTAACTATAGGAAGCTTACCTGTATGATGATTTATCCTGAGAAGCTTACCTCTATGATGATTTAACCTTGAAGAAGCTACCTGTATGATGATTTAACCCCTTCAGAAGCCTACATATGATGATTTAAGCCCTTGAGAATCACTACCTATATGATGATTCGCAGGAATGTTTACTGTATGATGATTTAACCCATGAGAGTCTTATACCTGCATGATGATTGAACCCCTTGAGAAGCTTACACTGTGCCAAATGATTTAACTTGTAATACTACTGTGATAATTTAGCAGCAGCAGCAGAAGCTTACCTGTATGATGATTTAACGCCAGGGAACCTTGTGTAGGCCGTTTAACCCCTTGAGAAGCTTACCTTTTGATGATTTAGCTTATCCAGAAGCTTACCTGTACAGTGAATTTAACTACATAGAAGCCTACGCAATATGATGATTTAAGCCTTGAGAAACCTGCCTGTATGATGATTTAACCCCTTGAGTTTAACCTTGAAACACCTGTATGATGGTTTAGCACAGAAGCTTACCTGTATGATGATTTAACGCTTGAAGCTTACCTGTATGATGGTTAACCCTTGAGAAGCCTACCTGGCATGATGATTTAACCCCTTGGCTTACCTGTATGATGATTTAACTTGAGAAGCCTACCTGCATGATGATTTAACCTTGAAAACTTACCTGCATGATGGTTTAACCCTTGAGAAGCTTACCTGTATGATGGTCTTAACCCCTTGAATCCTACCTGTATGATGATTTAACCTTAGCTTACTGTATGATGTTGCTTGAAGCCTGTATGATGATTTACTTGAGAAGCCTACCTGTATGATGATTTAACCTTGAGAGCTTACCTGTATACGATGATTTATCCTTGAAAGTACCTAACCTGTATGATGATTTACCTTGAGAAACTACTGTATGATGATTTAACGCCATGAGAAGCTTACCTGTATGATGATTTAACTTCAGCTTACCCTATGATGATTTAACCCTTGAGAAGCCTACCTGTGATGATTATCCTTGAAAGCTTACCTTTATGATGATTTAACCAGCAAGAGAAGCTTACCTGTATGATGATTTAACCCTTGAGAGCTTACCTGTATGATGATTTAAGTCATAGAAATCCTACCTGCATGATGATTTAACCCCTTAAAGCTTACCTGTATGATGATTTAACCCCTTGAAGCTTACGTGTATGATGATTTAACCCTGTGGGCTCTACTGTATGATGATTTAACCCCTTGAGAGCTTACCTGTATGATGTTTAACCTTGCAGAAGCTTACCTGTATGATGATTTAACCTTGAGAAGCTTACCTGTATGATGAGTTTAACCCCATGAAGCTTACCTGTATGATGATTTAACCCTTGAAGCTTACCTGTATGATGGTTTAACCCTTGAAGCCCTTAACTTTGTGGTTAACCTTGAGCCTACCTGTATGATGATTTACCCTTTAACCTACCTGTATGATGTCTATGGTTGTTGAGAAGCCTATGTGTATGATGATTTAACTAAAACACCTGTATGATTTAACCCCTTGAGAAGCTTACCTGTATGATGATTTAAGCCCTAGAAAGACCTACCTGTATGATAGTTACTTATGCCTTACCTGTTTGATGAATTAACCCTTGAAGCCTACCTGTATGATGATTTAGCCCTTGAGAGCTACCTGTATGATGATTTAACCCCAGAAGCTTACCTGTATGATGATTTAACCCCTTAATTCTACCTGTATGATGATTTAACCCCTTGAAGATTACCTGTATGATGGTTTAACCTTGAAGCTTACCTGTATGATGATTTACTTGAAAACCTACCTGTGAGTGGTTGATTTAACCCTTGAGAAGCTTACCTGTATGATGATTTATCCTTGAAGCCTACCTGTATGATGATTTAACTTGAAAGCTTACCTGTATGATGATTTAACCCCTTAGAAGCTTACCTGTATGATGATTTAACCCTTGAGGCTTACCTGTGTATGATGTTTTAACCCCAAGAGTAGCCTACCTGTATGATGATTTAACCCTTGAAAGCTTACCTGTATGATGATTTAACCCTTGAAAGCTACCTGTATGATGATTTAACCCTTAGAAAGCCTACCTGCATGATGGTTTTCCTTGAAAGCCTACCTGTGTGATGATTTAAGCCCTTGAGGCTTCTACCATGATGATTTAACCCCTTGAAAGCCTACCTGTGTGATGATTTAACCCTAAACTTACCTGTATGATGATTTACTTGTGAAGAAGCTTACCTGTATGATGATTTAACCTTGAAAGGCCTACCTGTATGATTTAACCCTTGAAATGCTTACCTGTTTGATGATTTAACCCCATGACCTACCTGTATGATGATTTAACTTGAGAAGCCTGTATGATGATTTAACCCTTGAAGCTTACGTGTATGATGATTTAACCCTTGAAGCCTACCTGTGTGATGATTAACTTGAAGATTACCTGTATGATTAGTTTAACCCTTGAGAAGCTTACCTGTATGATGGTTAACCCTTGGCTTCTGTATGATTTATGAGAAGCTTACCTGTATGATGATTTAACCTCTTGAAAGCTTACCGCATAGCGATGATTTAACCCTTGAAACACTGTATGATGGTTTAGCAAAAGCTTACCTGTAGATGATTTATGAAGCTGTCTGGTGATGATTTAACCCCTTGAAAGCTTACCTGTATGATGATTTAACCCTTGGCCTATAGGATTTAACCCTTGAAGCTTACCATGATGATTTAACCCTTGTGAAGCCTACCTGTATGATGATTAAACCTTGAAGCTTTGTATGATGATTTAACGTAGAAACCTCGCTTGTATGATGATCCAGCAGCATGAATACCTTACCTGTGCTGATGATTTTGCCGCATGAGAATCCTACCTGTATGGTTTAACCCGCCGAAGCTTACCTGTGTGATGATTTATCCCTTAGAAGCCTACCAAGATGATTTGCCGCCTGAAAGCTTACCTGTTATGATTTAACGCCGCGAAAGCTTACCGCAACATGGTTGATTTTGGCAGCCGAGAAGCTTACCTGTATGATGGTTTTAACGCCATGAGTAGCCTACCTGCATGATGATTTAGCCGCAGAAGCACCTGTATGATGATTTAACCCCTTCAGAAGCCTACTGCATGATGATTTGACCTTGAAGCTTACTTGTATGATGATTTAACGTAAAGCCTACCTGTATGTGATGATTTAATCCTTGAAAGCTACCTGTGATTTGTTGAAGTCTGCACTGTATGTTGATTTAACGCCTTGAGGCTTGTGTGTATGATGATTTAACCTTGAGGCCTGCCTGTTGATGATTTAACCTCTTAAAGCTTACCTGTGTGTTGATTTAAACCCTGTAGAAGCTTACGTGTGATTATTTAACCTTGGCTTTTACTGTTGATGGTTAGCCTTGAGAAGCCTACCTGTATGATGATTTAACCGCTTGAGAAGCTTACCTGTATGATGATTTAACCCTTGAGAAGCCTACCTGTATGATGATTTAAACCCTTGAGAAGCCTACCTGTATAATGATTTAACCCCTTGAGAAGCTTACCTGTATGATGATTTAACCCCTTGAGAAGCCTACCTGTATGATAATTTAACCCCTTGAGAAGCCTACCTGTATGATGATTTAACCCCTTGAGAAGCTTACCTGTATGTTAATTTAACCCTTGAAAAGCCTACCTGTATGATGATTTGACCCCTTGAGAAGCTTACCTGTATGATGATTTAAACCCTTGAGAAGCTTACGTGTATGATGATTTAACCCCTTGCGAAGCTTACCTGTATGATGATTTAACCCCTTGAGAAGCTTACCTGTATGATGATTTATCCCCTTGAGAAGCTTACCTGTATGATGATTTAACCCCTTGAGAAGCTTACTTGCATGATGATTTAACCCCTTGAGAAGCTTACCTTCTATGACGATTTAACCACTTGAGAAGCCTACCTGTATGATGATTTAACCCCTTGAGAAGCTTACCTGTATGATGATTTAACCCCTTGAGAAGCTTACCAGTATGATAATTTAACCCCTTGAGAAGCTTACCTATATGATCATTTAACCCCTTGAGAAGCCTACCTGTATGATGATTTAACCGCTTGAGAAGCTTACCTGTATGATGATTGCCTCTTGAGAAGCTTACGTGTGAGTAGTTTAAACCCTTGAAGAAGCTTACCTGTATGATGATTTATCCTTGAAAGCTTACCTGTATGATGATTTATCCTTGAGAAGCTTACCTACATGATGATTTATCCTTGAGAAGCCTACCTGTATGATGATTTAACCCTTTGAGAAGCCTACCTGTATGATGATTTAACCCCTTGAGAAGCTTACCTGTATAATGATTTAACCCCTTGAGAAGCCTACCTGTATGATGATTTAAGCCCTTGAGAAACCTACCTGTATGATGATTTAACCCCTTGAGAAGCTTACCTGTATGATGATTTAACCCCTTGAAAAGCTTGCCTGTATGATGATTTCACCCCTTGAGAATCCTACATGTATGATGATTTAACGCCTTGAGAAGCTTACCTGTATGATGATTTAACCCCTTGAGAAGCTTACCTGTATGATGATTTAACCCCTTGAGAAGCTTACCTGTATGATGATTTAACCCCTTGAGAAGCCTACCTGTATGATGATTTAACGCCTTGAGAAGCTAACCTGTATGATGATTTACCCCTTGAGAAGCTTACCTGTATGATGATTTTACCCCTTCAGAAGCCTACCTGTATGATGATTTGACCCCTTGAGAAGCTTACCTGTATGATGATTTAAACCCTTGAGAAGCTTACGTGTATGATGATTTAACCCCTTGAGAAGCTTACCTGTATGATGATTTAACCCCTTGAGAAGCTTACCTTCTATGATAATTTAACCACGTGAGAAGCCTACCTGTATGATGATTTAACCCTTTGAGAAGCTTACCTGTATGGTGATTTAACCCCTTGAGAAGCTTACCAGTATGATGATTTAACCCCTTGAGAAGCTTACCTTTATGATGATTTAACCCCTTGAGAAGCCTGTATGATGATTTAACCCCTTGAGAAGCTTACCTGTATGATGATTTAACCCCTTGAGAAGCTTACGTGTATGATTTTTTAACCCCTTGAGAAGCTTACGTGTATGATTTTTTAACCCCTTGAGAAGCTTACCTGTATGATGATTTAACCCCCTTGAGAAGCTTACCTGTATGATGATTTAACCCCTTGAGAAGCTTACCGGTATGATGATTTAACCCCTTCAGAAGCTTACCGGTATGATCATTTAAATCCTTGAGAAGCTTACCTGCATGATGATTTAACCCCTTGAGAAGCTTACCTGTATGATGATTTAACCACTTGAGAAGCCTACGTGTATGGTGATTTAACCCCTTGAGAATCTTATCTGTATGATGATTTTACCCCTTGAGAAGCATACCTGCATGATGATTTAACCCCTTAAGAAGCTTACCTGTATGATGCTTTAACACCTTCAGAAGCCTACCTGTATGATGATTTGACCCCTTCAGAAGCTTACCTGTATGATGATTTAACCCGTTGAGAAGCCTACCTGTATGATGATTTAACCCCTTGAGAAGCCTACCTGTATGATGATTTAACCCCTTGGGAAGCCTACCTGTATGATGATTTAACCCCTTGAGAAGCCTACCTGTATGATGATTTGAGCCCTTGAGATGCCTACCTGCATGATGATTTAACCCCTTGAGAAGTCTACCTGTATGATGATTTAACCCCTTGAAAAGCTTACCTGTATGATGATTTAAGCCCTTGAAAAACCTACCTGGATGATGATTAAACCCCTTCAGAAGCTTACCTGTATGATGATCTAACCCCTTGAGAATCTTACCTGTATGATGATTTAACCCCTTGAAAATCCTACCTGTATGATGATTTAACCCCTTGAGAAGCTTACCTGTATGATGATTTATCCCCTTGAGAAGCCTACATATGATGAATTTAAACCCTTGAAAGCCTACCTGTACTTGATGAATTTAACCCCTTGAGAAGCTTACCTGTATGATGATTTAACCCCTTCAGAAGCCTAACTGTATGATGATTTAACCCCTTGAGAAGCGTACTTGTATGATGATTTAACCCCTTGAGAAGCCTAACTGTATGATGATTTAACCCCTTGAGAAACCTAACTGTATGATGATTTAACCCCTTGAGAAGCCTACCTGTATGATGATTTAACCCCTTCAGAAGCTTACCTGTATGATGATTTAACCCCTTGAGAAGCCTACCTGTATGATGATTTAACCCCTTGAGAAGCCTACGTGTATGATGATTTAACCCGCTGGAATGCTTACCTGTATGATGATTTAACATGAGAAGCTTACCTGTATGATGATTAAACCCCTTGAGAAGCCTACCTGTTTGATGATTTAACCCCTTGAGAAGCTTACCTGTATGATGATTTAAGCCCTAGAAAACCTACCTGTATGATGATTTATCCCCTTCAGATGCTTACCTGTATGATGATCTAACCCCTTGAGAAGCTTACCTGTATGATGATTTAACCCCTTGAGAAGCTTACCTGTATGATAATTTAACCCCTAGAGAAGCTTACCTGTATGATGATTTAATCCCTTGAAAAGCATACCTGTATGATGATTAAACCCCTTGAGAAGCTTACCTGTATGATGATTTAACCCCTTGAGAAGCTTACCTGTATGATGATTTATCCCGTTGAGAAGCCTACCTGTATTATGATTTAACCCCTTGATGATTTAAGCCTTTGAAAAACCTACCTGGATGATGATTTAACCTTTAGAAGCTTACGTATGATGGTTAACCCTTGAGATGCTTATCTGTATGATGATTTAACTATGAGAATCCTCCTGTATGATGGTTTACCTCCTTAGCTTACCTGTATGATAATTTAACCCTTGAGAAGCTTACCTGTATGATGATTTAACCTCTTGGTATACCTGATGATGATTTAACCCGATGAGCTTACTTTGATTTAACCTTCAAGGCTAACTGTATGATGTTTCTTAAGCTTACTGTATGATGATTTACCCCTTGAGAAACCTGTATGATGATTTAATCCTTGAAAACCTACCGGTATGATGATTTAACCCTGAAATTACCTGTATGATGATTTCTTGTGAAGTATGTGTATGATTATTTAACAACCTACCTGTATGATGATTTACTCTTGAGAAGATTACCTGATGATATTTCTCCTTAAGCTTACGTGTATGATGATTTAACTTAGCTTACCTGTATGATGATTTAGCCATGGCTTACCTGTATGATGATTTATCCTTGAAACTTACCTGTATGATGATTTAACCTTGGCTTACCTGTATGATGATTTAATCCTTGAAACTACTGTATATGATTTATCCCTTACGTGTGGTGGTTTAACCCCAAAGCTTACCTGTTTGATGACGTGGTTAAGCCTACCTGTTGATGATTTAACCCGAATCTACGTGTTTGATGGTTTAACTGCAGGCACCTGTGATGATTTAACATGAGATCTGCTGTATGATGGTTTAGCATTGAGAGTTTCCTTTATGATTTTTACTTGACCTGTATGTGTTTTTGGGTTACCTTTATGTGGTTGCTTGGCTTACCTGTATGATGATTTCCTTGGAAGCACCTGTATGATGATTTAACCTTGACTTACCTGTATGATGGTTTGTCCTTGAAGGCTTCTTTTGGTGATTTATGATTGACCTGTATGATGATTTATCCGATAGCTGCTGTATGATGGTTAACCTTGAGAAGCTTGCTGTTTGTTGCTTGAGCACCTTTTGATTGGTTTAACCATTGAGGCTTACCTGTATGGTGGTTTCCTTGAGAGCTTACCTGTTTGGTTGATGGGTTAACTTGGTGACTGTTGATGATTTAACCGATTGTGAAGCTTCGTGTATGATGATTTAACCTTGAGGCTTTTATTGTTGTTATTTCTTGAGCTTACCTGTATGATGGTTTAACCCTGAAGCTTACCTGTGATGTTAACCTTGAAGCTTACCTGTGTGTGTGTGTTGATGATTTAACCCTTTAAGCTACATGTATGATGAATTAACCTGTGGGAAGCTTACCTGTATGATGATTTAAACCCTTGAGAAGCTTACGTGTAGTTAACCCCTTAAGAAGCTTACCTGTATGATGGTTTAACCCTTGAGAAGCTTGCCTGTATGATGGTTATCATAGTCCTACCTGTATGATGATTTAACCTCTTGAGAAGCTTACCTGTATGATGATTTAAACCCTTGAGAAGCTTTTACAGTGTATGATGATTTAACCCTTGAGAAGCTTACCTGTATGATGATTTAACCCCTTAGAAGCTTACCTGTGATTTATCCTTCAGAAGCTTACCCTTTTGATTAGTTTAACCCCTTGAAAGAAGCTTACTTACCTGTGATGATTAATCCTTCAGAAGCCTGTATGATGATTTAAATCCTTGAGAAGCTTACCTGTGTATGATCAGTTTAACCCCTTAGAAGCCTACCTGTTTGATGGATAACCCTTGAGAAGCCTACCCACCAACCTTGATGATTTAACCCCTTGAGAATCCTACCTGTATAATGATTTAACCCCTTGAGAAGCTTACCTGTATGATGGTTGCTTGTGAAGCCTACCTGTATGATGATTTAACCCTTGAGAAGCTTACCTTATGATGGTTTGTATGAGAAGCTTGCCTGTATGATGATTTAATCCTTCAAGCCTGTATGATGGTTATCCCTTGAGAAGCTTTCTGTATGAAGCATCCTGTATGATGATTTAACCCTTGAGACTCCTACCTGTGATGATTTAACCCCTTGAGAAGCTTACGAGGAATCCTACCTGTATGATGATTTAACCTTGAACTTACTGTATGGTAGTTTAGCCCTTGAGAAACTTGCTGATGGTTAATATGAGAAGCTTACACTGTATGATGGTTAACATGAAGCTACTGCAGTAGTTGTATGAGAAGCTTACATGATGGTTTAACCCCTTGGCTTACCTATGATAGTTTAACCCTTGAGAAGCCTACCTGTGCGGTGGTTAGCAGCAGCAGGAAGCCTACATGTATGATGATTTAACCCTTAGGGAAAGCTACCTGTATGATGGTTTAACCCCTTAAAGCTTACCTGTATGATTTAAAAGCCATGAGAAGCTTACGTGGCATGATGGTTGTATGAAACATCAGTATGATTATTTGTATAGGAAGCTTACTGTATGATGATTTTGCCTTAGAAGCCTACCCATATGATGGTTGCTTATGAGGAAACACGCAGTGAATTTTAAACCATGGCCCACGTGGCAGTAGTTAACCCTTGAAGGCTTATCAGTGGATTATTGGCCAGCAGGAAGCTTACCTGTATGATGATTTATCGCTGTAGGAAGCTTGCATATGATGATTTAACGCAGAGTTTACCTGCATGAGTGGTTTAGCCATACAGAAACACACCTACAGTGATTTAACCATGACCTACCAACGCAATGGTTAGCCTCCAGAAAGCCTGTATGATGGATTCTTGTAAGGAAGCACTTGCGTGTAGTTGCTTATGAAAGGCTTACGCCAACATTGATTTAACCCTTAAAACTTACCTGTATGATGATTTAACCCCCTTCCAAGGAAACTTACCTGCCTGATGGGTTGTTAACCTTTGAGAAAGCTTACCTGTATGATGATTTAGAAGCCTTGAGAAGCTTTATATGTGTTAGTTGCTTGTAAGAATCCTACCTTATGATGATTTAACAGCAGAAGCTTACTGTATGATGATTTTACCCTTAGAAGCTTACATAACATGATGGTTTGTATGAGAAACACATAATATGATGGTTGCTTATGAAGCCTACACATATGATGAATTTAACCCTTGAGAAGCTTACCTGTATGATGATTTAACCCTCAAAGCCTACCTGTATGATGGTTGTATGAAACCTACCTGTTTGAGGACAACTTGTAGAAGCTTACATAACAAGTAGTCTAGCCTTGAAGCTTGCATAATGATGAGATTTAACGCCAGAATCCTACATGTATGATGATTAACTTGTAAGGAAACACATATGATGGTTAACTTATGAAACACCTGTATGATGCTTGCCAGGAAGCTTACCTGTATGATGATTTAACCCCTCCAAGTAGTACACTGTATTGGTTAACGCCAGGAAACATAACATGATGATTTATATATTGAAACACCTGTATGATAGTTAACCCTTGAGAAGCCTACCTGTATGATGATTTAACCCCTTGAAATACCTGTGCAGTAGTTTAACCCATTAGAAACACCTGTATGATGATTTTACACCTTGATACTACTACACGAGGTAGTTTAACCCCTTGAGAAGCTTTCACGTTAGTTTATCTTGAAACCTACCTGTATGATGGTTGCTTATGGAAGCTTGCCTGCGAGTGATTTAGCCATGAAGCTTACCTGTATGATGGTTCTTGTGAGGATTTACCTGTATGATGATTTAACTTGTAGAAGCCTACCTGTATGATGAGATTTGCTTATACAGAATCTTCTGTATTTTTATTTAACCTTAGGAAGTAGCATGTGATATTTTAACCCCTTGAGAAGTTACACCATGATGGTTTAACCCTTTGTGAAACACCTTCTGATGATTTAACCCCTTGAGAACATACTGTATGATGATTTAACCCTTAGAAGCTACCTGTATGATGATTTAACCCTTAGAAGCTACCTGTATGATAGTTTAACCTTGATAAGCCTACCTGTATGATTAGTTGTATGAGAAGCTTACCTGTATGATAACCCTTGAGAAGCCTACCTGTATGATGGTTAGCCTTGAGAAGCTTACCTCATATGATGATGTAACTTGCAGGCTACCGCCAGCATGATGATTTAGCCTTAGGAAACACGGTGATTTAACCCAGTAGGATGCTTACCCGCAGTGATTTATCGCCAGAAGCTTACCTGTATGATGATTTAGCAGCGAGAAGCTTACCTGTATGATGGTTAACCTTGAAACCACTGTATGATGGTTAACCTTGATAGACTACAGCGACAGTAGTTTAGCCTTGAGAAAACACACATATGATAGTTTAACCCTTGAAACACCTGTATGATGGTTGGCCTTCAGAAGCCTACCTGTACAGTGGTTTAACCCATGAAACTCACATATGATGGATTTAACCCATTGAAGCTTACCTGTATGATGGTTAACCCCTTGAGCTTCCTGCCGTTGATTGTATGAAACCTACCTGTATGATGATTTAACCTTGAGAAGCTTACACTGTATGATGAGATTTAACATGAGATGCTTACCATGTGATGATTTATCCCTTGAGAGCTTACCGCAGTGATTTAAGCCTTAGAAATTTATAATATGATGAAGTTGCTTATGAAGCTACTAATATGATGATTTGCTTATAGGAATCTTACTTGTATTTTGATTTAACGCATGGGGAAGCACATGATAATTGTATGAAGCCTACCTGTGATGAGGACAACCCATTAGAATAACTGTATGATGATTTATCATGAAGTTTACTATATGATAGTTTAACCCGCGAGAAATAACCTATTATGATGATTTAACTTAGCCAGAAACACACATGCCAGAGTAATTTCAACCTAGAAGCATTAATATGATGGTTGCTTGAGGAAACTTATCAGTATGATTTTTAACCCTTGAGAAGCAGCTGTATGATGATTTATCATGGCAGAAAGCACCTGTATGATGGTTTAACGCCAGGA
>NW_024751344.1:0-4248 GCF_018991925.1 Homarus americanus
CCATCACTGGGTCAGCAATCCCACCCATCACTGGGTCAGCATCCCACCCATCACTGGGTCAGCTTCCCACCCATCACTGGGTCAGCAATCCCACCCATCACACTGTCAGCAATCCCACCCATCACTAGGTCAGCATCCCACCCATCACTGGGTCAGCAATCCCACCCATCACTGGGTCAGCAATCCCACCCATCACTGGGTCAGCAATCCCACCCATCACTGTTAACATCCCACCCATCACTGTCAGCATCCCACCATCACTGGGTCAGCAATCCCACCCACCCATCACTGGGTCAGCAATCCCACCCATCACAGGGTCAGCAATCCCACCCATCACAGGGTCAGCAATCCCACCCATCACTGGGTCAGCAATCCCACCCATCACTGGGTCAGCAATCCCACCCATCACTGGGTCAGCAATCCCACCCATCACAGGGTCAGCAATCCCACCCATCACTGGGTCAGCAATCCCACCCATCACAGGGTCAGCAATCCCACCCATCACTGGGTCAGCAATCTCACCCATCACTGGGTCAGCAATCCCACCCATCACTGGGTCAGCAATCCCACCCATCACAGGGTCAGCAATCCCACCCATCACTGGGTCAGCAATCCCACCCATCACAGGGTCAGCAATCCCACCCATCACAGGGTCAGCAATCCCACCCATCACAGGGTCAGCAATCCCACCCAGGCGGTTAAGCCAAGGTCAGCAATTGTTGTTATTAATCCCACCCAGGCGGTTAAACCAAGGTCAGCAATTGTTGTTATTAATCCCACCCAGGAGGTTAAGCCAAGGTCAGCAATTGTTATTATTAATCCCACCCAGGCGGTTAAGCCAAGGTCAGCAATTGTTAATATTAATCCCACCCAGGAGGTTAAGCCAAGGTCAGCAATTGTTATTATTAATCCCACCCAGGCGGTTAAGCCAAGGTCAGCAATTGTTAATATTAATCCCACCCAGGCGGTTAAGCCAAGGTCAGCAAATGATAATGTTAATCTCACCGAGGAGGTTAATCCAAGGTCAGCAAATGATAATGTTAATCTCACCGAGGAGGTTAATCCAAGGTAAACAATCATTTATACGTATAGACCCACCCGGGCCTAGACCTGACCCCCACAGAGCAAGGCGGTGGTACCAGTCCGTCAGGCCACCGTGAGGAGGTCTAAGGAAAAGTGTTTAGAAGTTGTATTTATGTTTCCTGAATCTTTATTTACCTGTTATTGTATTATTAGGTTGTTATATGGCACCAGTTGTGTAAAGTTAAGATTATAGGTGATAAAACAACTAAATTAAAGTTGTACATTGGTAATATAACGCAAACTTTTCCAGTATTTTTACACATTGGGGATTGTCTTCTGTTGTGATAACTGGGAACTACTTCCGCTTCCAACATTAGTTGTCACAAGAGACGACTGAGAAGACAGACAAACAGACAGTCAGATACAGACAAAAAACAGACAGAAAGATTGACATACAGAAAGACAGACAGACAAAGAGCCAGTTACACAGACAGAACAGACAGGCAGAGACGTAGAATGAGGGGCGATATGATCGAGGTATATAAATGGAAGTCAGGGATAAACAACGGTGATATTACAAAGGTACTGAAACTACCCAACCGGGAGGGAACTCGTACAAATGGTTTTAAATAAGACAAATTTAGATTTAAGCTCTGCAGTTTTCTCAATTCTTATGTTCGTGTGTGTGTGAGTGTTAGGGTTGGTTCTTGTTAAATGTCTCCAATATCAGGATCTATCGTGGACTTGATGTGTCTCACCAGTTGCCGCTGATATATTACAAAGACATAAATTGATAAATACGTTTTATATTCACTAACTCAAGATAAAGAAGGAATCGCCGTAAATAAAAAGGTCCGGCGCTCTCGTCAGGCTCGACCGCTGTTACGTAACGTATCTGATTGAGTTGTTAAATAACAGGAACACTTTGGTAAAAGATGAAATTATAACAAACTTGGAACATTTTTCTGGTTGTTCCGCCTCAACTCAAACTCTGCTTTGTAAAGAAATAACATGTTCTTGTTATCTAGCAGGCAGAGACAGATAGAAAATGACAGAGACTGACAGACAAACAGAGACAGAAAGACAAACAGTCAGAGACAGTCAGACAGACACAGACAGACAGAATGAGAAATGCAGACAGACAGACACTGACAGACAAAAACAGAGCCTGACAGACAGACAGACAGATATGCAGAGATAGACGAACAGACAGACAGACAGATAGAAAGAGAAAGACAGACAGAGCAGGCAGACAAACAGTCATACATTGACAGAAAAAGTGAGAAACATGGACAGACAGACAGACAGACAAAAGCAGATAGACGGAGACAAACAGACCGGCAGACAAACGCAAACAGGCAGGCAGACAGAGTGAGAAAGACACAGACAAAAAAGACAGACTGACAGACAAAGAATAGGAGACAAAGACAGGTCAGACAGACTGACAGACAGACAAATAGACAGACAGACAGAATGACTGAGACATACACAGAGATAGTAATAGAGATAGACAAGACAGACAGACACACAAACAAGTAGGCAGAGACAGATAGAAAATGACAGATATTGACAGAGACAGACAGAGAAAGACAAACAAATAGACTGTCTCTCTGTCTGTCAGTCTCTGTCTGTCTGTGTCTGTCTCGGTCTGTCTGTCTGTCTGTTACGTTTTTATTTGGGGGGTGGTTGTCTGTTACGTTTTTATTTGGGGGGTGGTTGTCTGTTACGTTTTTATTTGGGGGGTGGTTGTCTGTTACGTTTTTATTTGGGGGTGGTTGTCTGTTACGTTTTTATTTGAGGGGTGTGTGATTTGTCTGTTACGTTATGTTGAGAATAGTTGTCTATTTGTTTTATTTGGAATTGGTTGTCTGTTACCGTTTTTATTGGGGTGGTTGTCTGTTACGTTTATATTTGGGGGTGGTTGTCTGTTACGTTTATATTTGGGGGTGGTTGTCTGTTACGTTTATATTTGGGGGGTGGTTGTCTGTTACGTTTTTATTTAGAAATTGGATTTGTCTGTTACGTTTTATTTGGGGTGGTTTGTCTGTTACGTTTTTATTTGAGGGGTGGTTGTCTGTTACGTTTATTTGAAATTGGTTGTCTGTTACGTTTTTTATTTGAGGGGGTGATTTGTCTGTTACTACGTTTTATATTTGGGGGGTGGTTGTCTGTTACGTTTTATTTGGGGGTGGTTGTCTGTTACGTTTTATTTGAGGTGGTTGTCTGTTACGTTTTTATTTGGGGGTGGTTGTCTGTTACGTTTATATTTGGGGGGACAGACAAACAGAGATACAAAGACAGACAGAGACTGAGAGACAGACGGACAGAGACAGTTAGACAAACTAACTCTACCAAAGCACCAATCACCTACTGCGGCACCAAGAGACGCCAACCCCAGTAAACAGAAACCCTCCTCCTGGTGTACATTAACACAGTATAACCTTTTTCTTCTATATTTTAAATTTATTTCTGTTCCTTTTTCGCCCCCCCCCCCAGGCCCCGTTGTGGGTCGTTTGATCTGTGCCCGGGTGGGCTAATTCCCATTAAAAAAAAAAGCAACTGGCTGGGCCCAGCCTCGAACTGGTCCCGGCGTTGCTAGACGTAGTTCGTCAGGCCACCGCCAGGGGTCTACTGTCGGCTTTTGTGAAGGTGGTTTTGTTGTTTTTCTTTAATAATTCATATATTTTCGGAGTTTTTCTCAGGATTTGTATGAATTTATACTCCAATAACAGAGTTACAATTGTATTGAAGGTGTGTGTGGCCCTTTTACAGCCAATCTTGGCTACTAACTCAAGATACACTTGTGTGTGCGTGTTTGACTGTCGTGTGTATGAGTGTCGTGAATCATGAAGACATTTTGCAAGAACCTTTACCAAAACACATACAAAAGAATACCAAACAGTTATAAACAACAGCGCCACGGTAACTCTGCTATTTGAGTTTAAAATCACGTTAAGAACTGCGAAAATAAATCAATTATTGAAGAAAAACTGCAAAAATACCACATGTAACATAAATACAACTTCTGGAATGTTGATTAATGTCCCCCTGGCGGTGGCCTGGCGAACTAGGTACCACCGTCCAGCTCCGGCGGGACGAGATCGAGGCTGGACCCAGCCAGTTGCTCACTTGAACTTATCACTCGAGTGGGTGACAACACGAGTATGACAGTATTCCCCGCACTACCCTTTATGGGTAGTGATGTAGGCGACCTGTCATCTCGAC
>NW_024751345.1:0-18817 GCF_018991925.1 Homarus americanus
GGTGTATCTGGGAGTATCTGGGATGTACCTGGGGAGTGTCTGAGGGGTGTACCTGAGTGTCAGGAGGTGTACCTGGAGTTTCAGAGGTGTACCTGGGAGTGTCGGAGGTGTATTCATGAGTGTGAGAGGTGTACCTAGAAGTGTCTGAGGTGTACCAGGGAGTGTCAGAGAGTACCTGGAGTGCCCGAGGTGTGTACCTGGGAGTGTCTGAGGTGTACCTGGGAGTGTCACGGGGAAAACCAGGGAGTAAAAAGAGGTAACGGGGAGGCCAGGAGGTGTACCAGGGAGCCAGAGAATAACAGAGTGCTCGGGGATGTGTACCTGGGAGTGTCAGAGGTACCCAGGAGCACGAGGCCTACCTGGGAGAGTGTCGGAGTTGTACCTGGGAGTGTCGGAGGCGGAACTGGGAGTGTCAGAGGTGTACCTGGAGCATTTCAGAGGTGTACCTGTGAGAGTCAGAGGTGAAACTAGGAATGTTAGGGGTGACAGCCCAGTGAGTGTCAGTGAAGCACCTGGGAGTCTCAAAGGTGCACCTTGGGAGTATCGGAGGTGCACATGGGAATATCGGAGGTGTGGCCCAGGGGAGTGTCAGAGGTGTGGCCTGGGAGTCTCAGAGGTGAAACCAGGGAGTGTCAGAGAAGCACTCTGGGAGGTCAGAGGTGCACCAGGAAGTGTCAGTGTGAAGTACCTGGGAGTCTCTGGGGGTGTACCTTGGAGCATCAGAGAGGTGTAATGGGAACATTTGGAGGCTACATGGGAATATCGGAGGTGTACTCTCAGAGTGTCAGAGGTCTATCTGGGAGCATGGACGTACCTGGGAGTGTCAGAAGGGTACCAGGGAATGTCAGGAGCACGGAGTGTCAGAGGTGTACCTTGAGTGTCAGGAGGTGGCCTGGCGTGCCAGAGGTGTACCTGGGAGTGTCAGGAGGTAACGGGAGTAAGCCGGAGGTGTACTCAAGTGTGAGTAGGCGGTACCTGGGAGGTCGGAGGTGTACCTGGGAGCAAATGGAGGTGTACCTGGCAGAGTCAGCGGTGTACCTGGGAGTATCAGAGGTGTACCAGGGAATGTCAGTGAGCATGGGAGTGTCAAAGGTGTACCTGGGAGAGCCAGAGGTGTACCTGGGAGTGTCAGAGGTGTGCACCTGGGAGCAAGTCAGAGGCACTGAGTGTCAGGAGGTGTACCTGGCAGTGTCAGGTGTACCAGGAGGTCAGTAGAGCATTCAGGAGTGTCAGAGAGATGTACCTCGGAGCCCAGGAGGTGTACCTGGGAGTGTCAGGAGGTGTGTACCTGGGAGGTCAGAGGTGTACCTGGGAATGTCAGAGAGGTGTACCTGGGAATATAAGAAGTGTACCTGGGAGGTCGGAGTAAAATGGGAGTGGCGGATGTCCCTGGGGAGTTCCAGGAGGTGTAATTGTGGGAGTGTCAGGAGGTGTACCTAGGAGTATCAGCAGTGTACCTGGGAGTGTCTGAGGTGCCTGGGAGCAGGTGTGCTCTGGGAGTGTCGGGAGGTGCACTTGGGAGTGTCAGAGGTGCACCTTGAGTGACTGAGGTGTACCTGGGAGTGCCTGAGGTGTACCTGGCAGTGTCTGAAGTGGTACCTGGCAGTGTGTGAGGTGTACCTGGCAGGTGTTACATGGTGTACCTGGGAGGCTCATGGTGTGTTGATGGGAGTGTTAGACGTATCAGGGAGTGACAGAAGAGTACCTAGTGTCAAAGGTGTACTGGGAGTGTGTGGAGAAGTACCTGGGAGTGTCTGTAGGTACCTGGGAGTGCCAGAGGTGTACCTGGCAGTGTCAGGGGTGTACCAGGGAGTGTCAGTAGAGTACCTGGGAGTGTCAGAGATGTACCTCGGAGTGTCAGAGGTGTACCTGGGAGTGTCAGAGGTGTACCTGGGAGTGTCAGAGGTGTACCTGGGAGTGTCGGAGGTGTACCTGGGAGTGTAAGAAGTGTACCTGGGAGTGTCGGAGGTGTACCTGGGAGTGTCGGATGTGTACCTGGGAGTGTCAGAGGTGTACTTGTGAGTGTCAGAGGTACATAGGAGTGTCAACAGTGTACCTGGGAGTGTCTGAGGTGTACCTGGGAGTGTCAGAGGTGCCTGGGAGTGTCAGAGGCACTTGGGAGGTTCGGAGGCGCATCAGGAGTGACAGAAGAGTACCTAGGAGTGTCAAAGGTGTACCTGGGAGAGGAGAAGTGTACCTGGGAGTGTCTGGGGTGTACCTGGGAGTGCTGGGAGGTACCTGGGATCAGTCAGGTGTACCTGGGATTGTCAGAGGTACTGGGGAGGTCAGAGGTTTACCTGGGAGTGTCAGATGTACCTGGGAGTGTCTGAGGTGTACCTGGGAGGTCAGAGGTGTACCAGAGTGTCACAGGAGTACCTGGGAGTGTGGGGAGAGGCACTGGCAGTGTGAGAGGTGTACCTGGGAGTATCAGAGGTGTACCTGGGAGGCAGAGGTGCACCTGGGAGTGTCTGAGATGTACCTGGGAGGTGAGAAGGTACCTGGGAGTGTCGGAGGTGTACCTGGGAGTGTCGGAGGTGTACCTGGCAGAGCTGGGGCGGTGTACGTGGGAGTATCAGAGGTGTACCAGGGTCAGGAGTACCTGGGAGTGCAAAGGTGTACCTGGGAGGTTCAGATGTGTACCTGGGAGTGTCAGAGTGTACCTGGGAGTGTCAGAGGTGTACCTGGGAGTGTCAGAGGTGTACCTGGCAGTGTCAGGAGTGTACCAGGGAGTGTCAGTAGAGTATCTGGGAGTGTCAGAGATGTACCTCGGAGTGTCAGAGGTGTACCTGGGAGTGTCAGAGGTGTACCTGGGAGTGTCAGAGGTGTACCAGGAGTGTCGGAGGTACCTGGGAGGTAAGAAGTGTACCTGGGAGTGTCGGAGGTGTACCTGGGCTGGGAGCAAGTCGGATGTCTACATGGGGAGGCCAGAGGTGGAAGTTGTGGGAGGTCAGAGGTGTACCTGCAGGCCGGGCAGGTACCTGGGAGTGCCTGGAGGTACCTGGGAGTGTCAGAGGTGCCTGGGAGCAAGTCAGAGGTGCACTTGGGAGGCCAGAGGCACCTTGAGTGACTGAGGTGTACCTGGGAGTGTCTGAGGTGTACCTGGCAAAGTTCGAAGTGCACCTGGTGCTTCTGGAGGTGTACCTGGCAGTGTTAGCGGTGCACCTGGGAGTGTCAGTGGTGTGCCCTGGGAGTGTTAGGACGTGCATCAGGGAGGACAGAAGAGTACCTAGGAGTGTCTGGGGTGTACCTGGGAGTGTGGAGAAGTGTACCTGGAGTGTCTGGGGTGTACCTTGGGAGGCCAGGAGGTACCTGGGAGGCCGAGGTGTACCTGGGAGTGTCAGAGGTACTGGGAATGTCAGGAGGTTTACCTGGGGAGTGTCAGAGGTGTACCTGGGAGGCCAGAGGTACCTGGGAGCCAGAGGTGTACTTGGGACTGTCAGGGGCAGAGTACCTGGGAGGTGAGAGGTGTACTCAGGGAGGAGAGGTGGTACTCTAGGAGTGTCTGAGGGTACTCTGGGAGTGCTGGGAGGTGTACCTGGGAGTGTCTGAGGTGTACCTGGGAGTGTCTGATGTACCTGGGAGTGTCAGGGGAGAACTATGAATGAAAGAGGTACCTGGGAGGTCAGAGGTGTACCAGGGAGTGTCTGAGGTGTACCTGGGAGGCCAGAGGGTACTGCTGAGTGACGGAGGTTTACTCCGGGAGTGTCGGAGTTGTACCTGGGAGTGCCGGAGGCGGACCTGGGAGGTCAGAGGTGTACCTGGGGAATGTCAGGGGCATGGGCCAGGGAGTGTCAGTGAAGTACCTGGGAGGCTCAAAGGTGGACCTGTATATCGGGAGGTGTACCTGGGAACATTTGGAGGTGTACCTGGGAAGACTGGAGGTGTACCAGGGAGTGTCAGAGATGTACCTGGGGAGTCTCAGTGTGAACCAGGAGGTCAGAGGAGTACCTGGAGGTTGGGAGGCACCACGGAGTGCCGGGGGTGAAGTACCTGGGAGTCTCAAAGGTGTGCCTGGGAGTATCAGAGGTGGCCTGGGAATATCGGGAGGTGTACCTGGGAATATCGGAGGTGGCCTGGGAGGCTGGGGAGGTGTAATGGGGAGGCCGGGAGGTGCATGTGGGAGTGTCACAGGAGTACTTGGATTGTCAGGAGGTGTACCTGGCAGTGTCAGGAGTGTGTAGCTGGAGAGGTCAGAGATGCACCTGGGAGGTCAGAGGTGTATCTGGGAGTGCCGGACGTGCCTGGGAGTGTCAGAAGTGTACCAGGAACGTCAGTGGGAGTACTTGGGAGGTCAGAGGTGCACCTGGAGTGTCAGAGGTGCACCTTGGAGGCCAGAGGTGCACCTGGGAGTGTCAGGAGGTGTACCTGGGAGGCCAGGAGGTGTACCTGGGAGGTGAGAAGGCACCTGGGAGTGTCGGAGGTGTACCTGGGAGTGTCGGAGGTGCACCTGCCAGAGCCAGCGGTGTACCTGGGAGGCCAGGAGGTGTACCAGGGAATGTCAGTGAGTGGCCCGGGAGGCCAAAGGTGTGCCTGGGGAGGCCAAGAGGTGTACCTGGGAGGTCAGAGGTGTACCTGGGAGTACTGTAGAGGTGTACCTGGGAGAGTCAGAGGTGTACTGGGAATATCAGGGTATACCAGGGAGGTTGTGAAGTACCTGGGAGTTCAAAGGTGTACCTGGGAGTATCAGAGGTACCTGGGAATACAGGATGTGTACCTGGGAATATCGGGAGGTGTACCTGGGAGTGTCAGAGGTGCACTTGGGAGTGTCGGAGGTGTGCCTGGGAGCATCACAGAGCACCTGGGATTTGTCAGAGGTGTACCCTGGCAGTGTCAGGAGTGTGTAGCTGGGAGTGTCAGTGATGTACCTGGGAGTTTCAGAGGTGCATGTGGGGAGGTCGGAAGGTGCCTGGGAGTGTCAGAAGGTACCAGGAACGTCATTGAGCATTTGGGAGGCCAGAGGTGTACCTTGGAGTGTCAGAGGTGTGCACATGGAGAGTCACAGGTGTACTCTGGGAGGTCAGAGGTGTACCTGGGAGTGTCGGAGGTGTACCTGGGAGTTTGAGAAGTGTACCTGGGAGTGTCGGAGGTACCTGGGGAGTGTCGGAGGTGCACTTGGCAGAGTCAGCGGTGCAATGAGAGTGCTGGGGAGGTGTACCAGGAATGTCAGTGAGTACCTGGGAGTGCCGTTGTGTACCTGGGGAGGCCGAGGTGTACCTGGGAGCAAGCCAGAGGCACCTGGGAGTGCTTGAGGTGCACCTGGGAGTGTCAGAGGTACCTGGGAGGTCAGAGGTACCTGGGAGCCGGAGGTGCACCTGGGAGCAAGAAGGCACCTGGGAGGTCGGAGGTGTACCTGGGAGGTCGGATGTGCACCTGGGGAGGTCAGAGGTGTACTTGTGAGTGTCAGAGGTGTGTACCCAAGAGTGTCAGCAGGTACCTGGGAGTGTCTGACGTGTACCTGGGAGTGTCAGAGGTGTGCCTGGGAGGCCAGAGGCACTTGGGAGGTCAGAGGTGCACCTTGGAGTGACTGAGGTGTACCTGGCAGTGTCT
The DNA here is from genome assembly GCF_018991925.1 of Homarus americanus. Lineage (NCBI taxonomy): Eukaryota > Metazoa > Arthropoda > Malacostraca > Decapoda > Nephropidae > Homarus > Homarus americanus. The sequence goes on from NW_024751345.1 coordinate 5,548, forward strand.
GAGGTGTACCTGGCAGTGTCTGAAGTGTACTGACAGTATCTGAGTGTGTACCTGGCAGCACAAAGGTGTACCTGGGAGGCCAAGGTGTACCTGGGAGCAGCCAGGACGTGTACCAGGAGGTCAAGCAGGAGTACCTGGGAGTGTGAGAGGAGTAATGGGAGCAGGAGAGGTGTACTAGGAGTATCTGAGGGTACCTGGGAGTGTCAGAGGTGTACCTGGGAGTGTATGAGGTGTACCTGGAGCACGTGGAGGTGTACTTGGGAGAGTCAGGAGGTGTACCTGGGAATGTCAGGGGTATACCAGGAGTGTCAGTGAAGCACCTGGAGTCTCCAGAGGTGTACCTGGGAGTATCGGAGGTGTGCCTGGGGAATATCGGAGGTGTACCTGGGAATATCGGAGGTGTTCCAGGGAGTGTCAGAGATGCACTTGGGAGTCTGAGAGGTGAACCAGGAGTGTCAGAGGAGTACCTGGGAGTCAGAGGTGTACCTGGGAGGTGAGAAGTGGCCTGGGAGTGTCAGAGGTGTACCTGGGAGTGTCAGAGGTGTACCAGGGAGTGCCGGGCAGGAGTACCGGGAGTGTGAGAGGAGTACCTGGGAGTGTGGGAGAGGTGTAATCCAGGAGTATCTGAGGCACTCTGGGAGGTCAGGGGAGGTGTACCTGGGAGTGTATGAGGTACCTGGGAGCACGAGGTGTAATGGGAGAAAGCCAGAGGTACTCTGGGAATGTCAGGGGTATACCAGGAGGCCAGTGAAGTACCTGGGAGTCTCAGAGGTGTACTCTTGGGAGTATCGGGAGGTGTGCCTGGGAATATCGGGAGGTGTACCTGGGAATATCGAGGTGCCCAGGAGTAAGCCAGAGATGTACCTGGGAGTCTTTAGAGGAACCAGGGGAGGTCAAGAGGAGTACCTGGAGAGCCAGAGGTGTACCTGGGGAACAGGGCATACCAGGAGCAAGGCCAGTGAAGTACCTGGGAGGTCAGAGGTGTACCAGAGAATGTCATGGAGTACCTGGCGTCAAAGTGTACCTGGGAGTGTCAGGAGGTGTACCTGGGAGTGTCAGAGGTGTACCTGGGAGTGTCAAAGGTGTACCTGGGAGTGTCAAAGGTGTTCCTGGCAGTGTCAGGGGTGTACCAGGGAGTGTCAGGTGGAGTGACCTGGGAGGCCAGGAGATGTACTTGGGAGTGTAAGAGGTGTACCTAGAGCAAGTCAGAGGTGTACCTGGGAGGTCAGAGGTGTACCTGGGAGTGTAAGAAGTGGCCTGGGAGGCCGGAGATGTACCTTGGGAGGTCGGAGGTGTACCTGGGGAGCCAGAGGTGCACTTGGGAGCACAGAGATGTGGCCTGGGAGGTTGGGCGGTGTACCTGGGAGTGTCTGAGGTGTACCTGGGAGTGTCAGGGTGCAACAGGAGTGTCAGGACACCTTGGAGCAAAGTAGGAGGTGCACCTGGAGCACAGAGGTGTACCTGGGGAGTGTCAGAGGTGTATCTGGGAGGTTTGACGTGCACCTGGGAGTGTCAGAGGTGTACCAGGAATGTCAGTGGAGTACCTGGGAGTTTCCAGAGGTGTACCTGGGAGTGTCAGAAGTGTACCTTGGAGTGTCAGAGGTGTACCTGGGAATGTCAGAGGCATACCCAGGAGGCCAGGAGGTGTACCTGGGAGTGTCGGGAGGTGTACCGGGAGTGTCTGGGGTATCTGGGAGCATCTGGGATGTACTTGGGCGTGTCTGAGGTGTACCTGGGAGGCCAGGAGGTGTAACGGGAGTTTCAGAGGTGTTCCCTGGGAGGCCGGGAGGTGTATCTGCGAGTGTGAGAGGTACCTAGAAGTGTCTGAGGTGTACCAGGAGGTCAGAGGTGTACCTGGGAGTGTCTGAGGTGTGCCTGGGAGTGTCTGAGGTGTACCTGGGAGCAAGTCACGGGAAAACCAGGGAGTAAAAGAGGTGCACTGGGAGGCCAGAGGTGTACCAGGGAGTCAGATAGAATACCTAGGGAGGTCAGATGTGTACCTGGGAGTGTCAGAGGTGTACCTAGGAGCATCGGAGGCTTACCTGGGAGCAAGTCGGAGCGGTACCTGGGAGTGTCGGGAGGTGAACTGGGAGTGCCAGAGGTACCTGGGAGTATCAGGAGGTGTACCCAGGAGAGTCAGAGGTGTACCAGGAATGTTAGGGGTATACCAGTGAGTGTCAGTGAAGTACCTGGGAGTCTCAAAGGTGTACCTGGGAGTATCGGGAGGTGTACATGGGAATACGGAGGCAACAGGGAGTGTCAGGAGGTGTACCTGGGAGTTCAGAGGTGAACCAGGGAGTGTCAGAGAAGCACGGGAGGCCAGAGGTGCACCAGGAAGTGTCAGTGAAGTACCTGGGAGTTCCCAAAGGTGTACCTTGGAGTATCAGAGGTACCTGGGAATGTGGAGGTGTAAGAGGGAATATCGGGAGGTGTACCTGGGAGTGTCAGAGGTCTATCTGGGGAGCAAGCCGGATGCACTGGGAGGCCAGAAGGTACCAGGGAATGCTCAGTGAGGCTTGGGGAGTGTCAGGGGATGTGTACCTGGAGTGTCAGAGGTACCTTGAGTGCCAGAGGTGTGTACCTGGGAGGTCAGGAGGTGTACCTGGGAGGCCGGAGGTGTGGCCTGGAAGTGTGAGAAGGTACCTGGGAGCAAGCCGGAGGTGTACCTGGGAATGTCGGAGGTGTACCTGGCAGAGCCATGGTACCTGGGAGTATCAGAGGTGTACCAGGGAATGTCAGTGGAGTACCTGGAGTGTCAAAGGTGTACCTGGGAGAGCTGGGAGGCAATGGGAGGCTGTAGAGGTACCTGGGAGTGTCAGAGGTGTACCTTGAGTAAAACAGAGGTACCTGGCAGTGTCAGGGGTGTACCAGGGAGTGTCAGTAGAGTATCTAGGAGGCCAGAGCGTACTCTCGGAGTTTCAGAGGTCACCTGGGAGTGTCAGAGGTGTACCTGGGAGTGTCAGAGGTGTACCTTGGGAATGTCGGAGGTGTACCTGGGGAATATAAGAAGTGCAACTGGGAGTGTCGGAGGTGTACCTGGGAGTGGCGGATGTGTCCCTGGGAGTCTCAGTGTAATTGTGGGAGGCCAGAGGTGCACTCTAGAGCATCAGCAGGTACCTGGGAGTGTCTGAGGTGTACCTGGGAGTGCCAGAGGTGTGCCTGGGGAGCATCGGAGGTGCACTGGGGAGGTCAGGAGGTGCACCTTGGGAGGACTGAGGTGTGGCCTGGGAGTGTCTGAGGTGTACTCTGGCAGTGTCTGAAGTGTACCTGGCAGTGTGTGAGGTGTACCTGGGAGTGTAAGAAGGTACCTGGGAGGTCGGAGGTACCTGGGAGTGTCGGATGGGTACATGGGAGTGTCAGAGGTGAAGCTGTGGAGTGTCAGGAGGTGTACCTTGGCAGTGTCAGCAGTGTACCTGGGAGTGTCTGGAGGTGTACCTGGGAGGCCGAGGTGTGCCTGGGAGGGCCAGGAGGCACTTGGGAGTGTCAGAGGTGCACCTTGAGTGACTGAGGTGTACCTGGGAGTGTCTGAGGTGTACCCAGCAAGTCTGAAGTGTACCTGGAAGCTTCTGGAGGTGTACCTGGCAGTGTTAGCGGTGTACCTGGGAGTGTCAGCAGGTAACGGGAGTGTTAGACGTATCAGGGAGTGACAGAGTACCTAGGAGTGTCTGGGGTACCTGGGAGTGTGTGAGAAGTGTACCTGGGAGTGTCTGGGGTGTACCTGGGAGGTCAGAGGTGTACCTGGGAGGCCAGAGGCACTGGGAGCAAGTCAGAGGTGTACTGGGAGGCCGGGGAGGTTACCTGGGAGGTCAGAGGTACCTGGGAGCAAGCCACAGAGGTGCCCTGGGAGTGTTGGGAGGCAGCCTGGGACTGTCACAGGAGGCCTGGGAGGTGTGAGAGGTGTACCAGGGAGTGTGTGAGAGGTGCACTCTAGGAGGCCTGAGGGTACCTGGGAGCAAGTCAAAGGTGTACCTGGAGTGTCTGAGGTGTACCTGGGAGTGTCTGATGTGTACCTGGGAGTGCCAGGGGAGCATCCAAGGAATGAAAGAGGTGTACCTGGGAGTGGTCAGGAGGTACCAGGGAGGCCTGAGGTGTAACGGGAGGCTCAGAGGTGTACCAAGGAGTAATGGGAGGTTTACTCAGAGGCCGAGCAGCCTGGGAGCAAGCCGGAGGCGGACCTGGGAGTGTCAGAGGTGTACCTGGGAATGCTGGGGGTATACCACAGGGAGGTCAGTGAAGTACCTGGGAGGCTCAAAGGTGACCTGGGAGCATCGGAGGTGTACCTGGGAATACGGAGGTGTACTGGGAACACGGGAGGTGTGGCTCAGGGAGGCTGGGAGATGCACTTGGGAGCCCAGGAGGTGAACTAGGGAGTGTCAGAGGAGTACTCTGGGAGCAAGCCAGGAGGCGCCCACGGAGTGTCAGTGAAGTGCACGAGTCTCAAAGGTGCCTGGGAGTATCAGAGGTGTACCTGGGAACATCGGAGGTGTACCTGGGAATATCGGAGGTGTACCTGGGGAGGCAGGAGGTGTACTTGGGGGAGCAAGCCGTGGAGGTGCATGTGGGAGTGCTCACAGGAGTGAATGGGATTGTCAGAGGTACCTACAGTGTCAGAGGTGTAGCTGGGAGTGCCAGGAGATGTACCTGGGAGGCCAGAGGTATCTGGGAGGCTGATGTGCCTGGGAGGCCAGAAGGTACCAGGGAATGTCAGTGAGCACTTGGGAGTGTCAGGAGGTGTACCTTGGAGTGTCAGAGGTGTACCTTGAGTGTCAGAGGGGGTACCTGGGGAGGCCAGAGGTGTACCTGGGAGTGTCAGAGGTGTACCTGGAGGTGTGAGAAGGTAACCTGGGAGTAAGTCGGAGGTACCTGGGAGGCCGGAGGTGTACCTGCCAGAGTCAGCGGTGTACCTGGGAGTGCCGGGGAGGTACCAGGAATGTCAGTGAGCACCTGGGAGGCCAAAGGTACCTGGGAGGTCAGAGGTACCTGGGAGGTCAGAGGTGTACCTGGGAGTATCAGAGGTGCACCTGGAGAGTCAGAGTGTGCACCTGGGGAACATCAGGGCATACCCAGGAGTGTCAGTGAAGCACCAGAGTTCAAAGGTGTACCTGGGAGCATCAGGAGGTACCTGGGAACAGGACGTGCAAATTGGGGAACATCGGAGGCACCTGGGAGTGCAGAGGTGTACTCTGGGAGTGTCGGAGGTGTACCTGGGAGTATCACAGGAGCACCTGGGATTAGAGGTGTACCTGGCAGCACAGAGTGTGGGCTGGAGGCTGGGGCATGCACCTGGGAGGCCAGAGGTGTAAGTGGGAGTCGGAAGTGTGCCTGGGAGGTCAGAAGTGTACCAGGAATATTGAGCACTTGGGAGTGTCAGAGGTACCTGAGCAAGGTCAGAGGGTTACCATGGAGAAAGCTCACAGGTACCTGGAGTGTCAGGAGGTGTACCTGGGAGTGTCGGAGGTGTACCTGGGAGTTTGAGAAGGTACCTGGGAGTGTCGGAGGTGTACCTGGGAGGTCGGAGGTACTCAAGGAAACAGCGGTGTACCTGGGAGTATCAGAGGTACCAGGAACACAGGAGTACCTGGGAGTGTCAAAGGTGTACCTGGGAGAGTCAGAGGTGTACCTGGGAGTGTCAGAGGTGTACCTGGGAGTGTCAGAGGTGTACCTTGGAGTGTCAGAGGTGTACCTGGCAGTGTCAGGGGTGTACCAGGGAGTGTCAGTAGAGTATCTAGGAGTGTCAGAGATGTACCTCGGAGTTTCAGAGGTGTACCTGGGAGTGTCAGAGGTGTACCTGGGAGTGTCAGAGGTGTACCTGGGAATGTCGGAGGTGTACCTGGGAATATAAGAAGTGTGCCTGGGAGTGTCGGAGGTGTGCCTGGGAGTGGCGGATGTGTCCTGGGGTCTCAGAGGTGTGGTGTGAGTGTCAGAGGTGTACCTAGGGTATCAGCAGTGTGCCTGGGGTGTCTGAGGTGTGCCTGGGTGCCAGAGGTGTGCCTGGGGTATCGGAGGTGCACTTGGGGAGTGTCAGAGATGCACCTTGGAGTGACTGGTGTGCCTGGGAGTGTCTGAGGTGTGCCTGGCAGTGTCTGGAAGTGTGCCTGGCAGTGTGTGGGGTGTGCCTGGTGTGGTGTGACCTGGGGTGTCAGCGGTGTACATGGGGGTGTTAGACGTGTATCAGGGAGTGACAGAAGAGTACCTAGTGTCAAGGTGTGCCGGGGAGTGTGAGAAGTGTACCTGGTGTCTGTGGTGTGCAGGTGCCAGAGGTGTGCTGGCAGTGTCGGGGTGTACCAGGGAGTGTCAGTAGAGTGACCTGGGTGTCAGAGATGTGCCTCAGTGTCAGGGTGTACCTGGGGTGTGAGGTGTGCCTGGAACAGGGGTGTCTGGGAGTGTCGGAGGTGTGCCTGGGAGTGTAAGAGTGTGGGGTGTCGGAGGTGTGGGGTGTCGGATGTGTACCTGGGAGTGTCAGAGGTGTGCTTGTGGAGTGTCAGAGGTGTACATGGAGTGTCAACAGTGTGCCTGGGAGTGTCTGTGAGGTGTGCCTGGGAGTGTCAGAGGTGTGCCTGGGAGTGTCAGAGGTGCACTTGGGAGTGTCAGAGGCGCATCAGGGAGTGACAGAAGGTACCTAGGAGTGTCAAGGTGTGCCTGGGGTGTGAGAGTGTGCCTGGGTGTCTGGGGTGTGCCTGGGGTGTCAGGTGTGCCTGGGACTGTCAGGTGTACCTGGGATTGTCAGAGGTGTACCGGGGAGTGTCAGAGGTTTACCTGGGATGTCAGAGATGTGCCTGGGAGTGTCAGGGTGTGCCTGGGAGTGTCAGAGGTGTACCAGGGAGTGTCACAGGAGTGCCTGGGGAGTGTGAGAGGTGTGCCTGGCAGTGTGAGAGGTGTGCCTGGGGAGTATCAGAGGTGTGCCTGGGAGTGTCAGAGGTGCCTGGGAGTGTCCGAGATGTGCCTGGGAGTGTGAGAAGTGTGCCTGGGGTGTCGGAGGTGTCCGGGTGGGTGGAGTGTACCTGGCAGAGTCAGCGGTGTGCGTGGGAGTATCAGAGGTGTACCAGGGAATGTCAGTGGAGTACCTGGGAGTGTCAAGGTGTGCCAGACCATGGATGTGTGCCTGGGGTGTCAGAGGTGTGCCTGGGGTGTCAGGGTGTGCCTGGGAGTGTCAGGGGTGTGCCTGGCAGTGTCAGGAGTGTACCAGGGAGTGTCAGTAGAGTATCTGGGAGTGTCAGAGATGTACCTCAGGTGTCAGAGGTGGCCTGGGTGTCAGAGGTGTGCTGGGGAGTGTCTGAGGTGTGCCAGGGAGTGTGGAGGTGTACCTGGGGAGTGTAGAAGTGTGCCTGGGGAGTGTGGAGGTGTGACCAGTGTCGGATGTGTACAATGGGAGTGTCAGAGGTGTAGTTGTAGTGTCAGAGGTGTACTGGCAGTGTCAGCAGGTACCTGGGAGTGTCTGAGGTACCTGGGAGTGCTCAGGAGGTGTGCCTGGGAGTGTCAGAGGTGCACTTGGGAGTGTGAGAGGTGCACCTTGGAGTGACTGAGGTGTACCTGGGAGTGTCTGAGGTGTACCTGGCAGTTCGAAGTGTACCTGGCAAAGCTGAGGTGTACCTGGCAGTGAAGGGTGTACCTGGAGTGCTGGTGTACCTGGGAGTGTTAGACGTATCAGGGAGGACAGAAGAGTACCTAGGAGTGTCTGGGGTGTACCTGGGAGTGTGAGAAGGTACCTGGAGTGTCTGGTGTACCTGGGAGTGTCAGAGGTGTACCTGGGAGGTCAGAGGTGTACCTGGGAGTGTCTGAGGTACCTGCGAGTGTCTGAGGTGTACCTGGGAGTGTCAGAGAAGTACCATGGAGTGTCACAGGAGTACCTGGGAGTGTGAGAGGTGTACCTGCGAGTGTGAGAGGTGTTCCTAGAAGTGTCTGAGGTGTACCAGGGAGTGTCAGAGGTGTACCTGCGAGTGTCTGAGGTGTACCTGGGAGTGTCTGAGGTGTACCTGGGAGTGTCAGGGGAAAACCAGGGAGTGAGAGAGGTGTACCTGGGAGTGTCAGAGGTGTACCAGGGAGTGTCTGAGGTGTATCTGGGAGTGTCAGAGGTGTACCTGGGATTGTCAGAGCTGTACCTGGCAGTATCAGAGGTGTACCTGGGAGTGTCAGAGATATACCTGGGAGTGTCAGAGGTGTATCTGGGAGTGTCGGACGCGTACCTGGTTGTGTCAGAAGTGTACCAGGGAATGTCAGTGGAGTACTTGGGAGTGTCAGAGGTGTACCTGGGAGTGTCAGAGGTGTACCTGGGAGTGTCGGAGGTGTACCAGGGAGTGTCACAGGAGTTCCTGGGATTGTCAGAGCTGTACCTGGCAGTGTCAGAGGTGTACCTGGGAGTGTCAGAGATGTACCTGGATGTGTCAGAGGTGTATCTGGGAGTGTCGGACGCTTACCTGGGAGTGTCAGAAGTGTACCAGGGAATGTCAGTGGAGTACTTGGGAGTGTCAGAGGTGTACATGGGAGTGTCAGAGGTGTACCTGGGAGTGTCGGAGGTGTACCTGGGAGTGTCACAGGAGTAGCTGGGAGTGTCGGAGGTGTACCTGGGAGTGTGAGAAGTTTACCTGGGAGTGTCGGAGGTGTACTTGGGAGTGTCGGAGGTGTACCTGACAGTGTCAGCGGTGTACCTGGGAGTGTTAGAGGTGTACCAGGGAATGTCAGTGGAGTACCTGGGTTTGTCAAAGGTGTACCTGGAGGTCAGAGGTGTACCTGGGAGTGTCAGAGGTGTGCCTGGGAATGTCAGAGGTGCACTTGAGAGTGTCAGACGTGCACCTTGGAGTGACTGAGGTGTACCTGGGAGTGTCTGAGGTGTGCCTGGCATTGTCTGAGGTGTACCTGGCAGTGTCTGAGGTGTACCTGGCAGTGTCAGCGGTGTACCTGGGAGTTTCAGAGGTGTACCTGGGAGTGTCAGGGGTGTACCAGGGAGTGTCAGTGGAGTACCTGGGAGTGTTAGAGGTGTACCTGGGAGTGTCAGAGGTGTACCTGGGAGTGTCAGAGGTGTACCTGGGAGTGTCAGAGGTGTACCTGGGAGAGTCAGAGGTGTACATGGGAATGTCAGGGGTATACCAGGGAGTGTCAGTGAAGTACCTGGGAGTCTCAAAGGTGTACCTGGGAGTATCGGAGATGTACCTGGGAATATCGGAGGTGTACCTGGGAATATCGGAGGTGTACCAGGGATAGTCAGAGGTGTACCTGGGAGTCTCAGAAGTGAACCAGGGAGTCTCAGAGGAGTACCAGGGAGTGTCAGTGAAGTACCTGGGAGTCTCAAAGGTGTACCTGGGAGTATCAGAGGTGTACCTGGGATTATCGGAGGTGTACCTGGGGGTGTCAGAGGTGTACCTGGGAGTGTCAGAGGTGTACCTGGGAGTGTTGGAGGTATACCTGGGAGTGTCAGTGGAGTACCTGGGAGTCTCAAAGGTGTACCTGGGAGTATCAGAGGTGTACCTGGGATTATCGGAGGTGTACCTGGGGGTGTCAGAGGTGTACCTGGGAGTGTCGCAGGTGCACCTGGAGGTGTGAGAAGTGTACCTGGGAGTGTCGGAGGTGTACTTGGGAGCAAGCCGGGAGGTGATCTGCAGTGTCAGCGGTGTACCTGGAGGTTGTAGAGGTGTACCAGGGAATGTCAGTGAGTACCTGGGAGGTCAAAGGTGCACCTGGGATTATCAGAGGTGTACCTGGTAGTGTCAGAGCTGTACCTGGGAGGTCAGAGGTGTACCTGGGAGGTCAGAGGGTGTACCTGGGAGCCGGAGGTGTACCTGGGAGTGTCAGTGGAGCACCCAGGAGTGTCAGAGATGTACCTGGGAGTGCTCAGGGAGATGTGCACCTGGGAGTGTCAGAGGTGTTCCTGGGATTGTCAGAGGTGTACCTGGGAGTGTCAGAGGTGTACCTGGGAGTGTTCTGGAGGTGTACCTGGGAGCAGGAGAAGTGGTACCCAGGGAATGTGGTAAGGAGGTGTACCTGGGAGTGTCAGGGGAGAACCAGGGAGTGTCTGAGGAGTACCTGGGAGTGTCAGAGGTGTACCAGGGAGTATCAGAAGTGTACCTGGGAGTGTCAGAGGTGTACTTGGGAGTGTCGGATGTGTACCTGACAGTGTCAGCGGTGTACCTGAGAGTGTCAGAGGTGTACCAGGGAATGTGAGTGGAGTACTTGGGAGTGTCGGAGTTGTACATAGGGGTGTCGGAGGCGGACCTGGGAGTGTCAGAGGTGTACCTGGGAGTATCAGAGGTGTACCTGGGAGAGTCAGAGGTGTACATGGGAATGTCAGGGGTATACCAGGGAGTGTCAGTGAAGTACCTGGGAGTCTCAAAAGTGTACCTGGGAGTATCGGAGATGTGCCTGGGAATATCGGAGGTGTACCTGGGAATATCGGAGGTGTACCAAGGATAGTCAGAGGTGTACCTGGGAGTCTCAGAAGTGAACCAGGGAGTGTCAGAGGAGTACCAGGGAGTGTCAGTGAAGTACCTGGGAGTCTCAAAGGTGTACCTGGGAGTATCAGAGGTGTACCTGGGATTATCGGAGGTGTACCTGGGGGTGTCAGAGGTGTACCTGGGAGTGTCGGAGGTGTACCTGGGAGTGTCACAGGAGTACCAGGAGTATCTGAGGCACCTGGGAGGTCAGGAGGTGTACCTGGGAGTGTCTGAGGTACCTGGGAGCACGAGGTGTACTGGGAGAGTCAGAGGTACCTGGGAATGTCAGGGGTATACCAGGAGGTCAGTGAAGTACCTGGGAGTCTCAGAGGTGTACCTGGGAGTATCGGAGGTGTGCCTGGGAATATCGGAGGTGTACCTGGGAATATCGAGGTGCCCAGGAGTGCCAGAGATGTACCTGGGAGTCTCAGAGGAACCAGGGAGGTCAGAGGAGTACCTGGAGAGTCAGAGGTGTACCTGGGGAACAGGGCATACCAGGGAGGTCAGTGAAGTACCTGGGAGGTCAGAGGTGTACCAGAGAATGTCATGGAGTACCTGGCGTCAAAGTGTACCTGGGAGTGTCAGGAGGTGTACCTGGGAGTGTCAGAGGTGTACCTGGGAGTGTCAGAGGTGTACCTGGGAGTGTCAAAGGTGTACCTGGCAGTGTCAGGGGTGTACCAGGGAGTGTCAGGTGGAGTGACCTGGGAGGTCAGGAGATGTACCTGGGAGTGTAAGAGGTGTACCTAGAGTGTCAGAGGTGTACCTGGGAGTGTCAGAGGTGTACCTGGGAGTGTAAGAAGTGACCTGGGAGGTCGGAGATGTACCTTGGGAGGTCGGAGGTGTACCTGGGGAGTCAGAGGTGCACTTGGGAGGTCAGAGATGTACCTGGGAGGTTGGGCGGTGTACCTGGGAGTGTCTGAGGTGTACCTGGGAGTGTCAGGGTGTACCAGGAGTGTCAGGATACCTGGGAGTGTAGGAGGTGTACCTGGAGGACAGAGGTGTACCTGGGAGTGTCAGAGGTGTATCTGGGAGGTCGGACGTGTACCTGGGAGTGTCAGAGGTGTACCAGGAATGTCAGTGGAGTACCTGGGAGTTTCAGAGGTGTACCTGGGAGTGTCAGAAGTGTACCTTGGAGTGTCAGAGGTGTACCTGGGAATGTCAGAGGTATACCCGGGAGGTCAGGAGGTGTACCTGGGAGTGTCGGAGGTGTACCTGGGAGTGTCTGGGGTATCTGGGAGTATCTGGGATGTACCTGGGAGTGTCTGAGGTGTACCTGGGAGGTCAGGAGGTGTACCTGGGAGTTTCAGAGGTGTACCTGGGAGGTCGGAGGTGTATCTGCGAGTGTGAGAGGTACCTAGAAGTGTCTGAGGTGTACCAGGAGGTCAGAGGTGTACCTGGGAGTGTCTGAGGTGTACCTGGGAGTGTCTGAGGTGTACCTGGGAGTGTCACGGGAAAACCAGGGAGTAAAAGAGGTGCACTGGGAGGTCAGAGGTGTACCAGGGAGTCAGAGGAATACCTAGGGAGGTCAGATGTGTACCTGGGAGTGTCAGAGGTGTACCTAGGAGTATCGGAGGTTTACCTGGGAGTGTCGGAGTTGTACCTGGGAGTGTCGGAGGTGAACTGGGAGTGTCAGAGGTACCTGGGAGTATCAGAGGTGTACCTGGGAGAGTCAGAGGTGTACCAGGAATGTTAGGGGTATACCAGTGAGTGTCAGTGAAGTACCTGGGAGTCTCAAAGGTGTACCTGGGAGTATCGGAGGTGTACATGGGAATACGGAGGTACCAGGGAGTGTCAGAGGTGTACCTGGGAGTTCAGAGGTGAACCAGGGAGTGTCAGAGAAGCACGGGAGTGTCAGAGGTGCACCAGGAAGTGTCAGTGAAGTACCTGGGAGTCTCAAAGGTGTACCTTGGAGTATCAGAGGTACCTGGGAATGTGGAGGTGTAACAGGGAATATCGGAGGTGTACCTGGGAGTGTCAGAGGTCTATCTGGGAGTGTCGGATGCACTGGGAGGTCAGAAGGTACCAGGGAATGTCAGTGAGACTTGGGAGTGTCAGAGGTGTACCTGGAGTGTCAGAGGTACCTTGAGTGCCAGAGGTGTACCTGGGAGGTCAGAGGTGTACCTGGGAGTGTCGGAGGTGTACCTGGAAGTGTGAGAAGGTACCTGGGAGTGCCGGAGGTGTACCTGGGAATGTCGGAGGTGTACCTGGCAGAGTCATGGTACCTGGGAGTATCAGAGGTGTACCAGGGAATGTCAGTGGAGTACCTGGAGTGTCAAAGGTGTACCTGGGAGAGCTCAGAGGCACTGGGAGGTGTAGAGGTACCTGGGAGTGTCAGAGGTGTACCTTGAGTGTCAGAGGTACCTGGCAGTGTCAGGGGTGTACCAGGGAGTGTCAGTAGAGTATCTAGGAGGTCAGAGTGTACCTCGGAGTTTCAGAGGTGTACCTGGGAGTGTCAGAGGTGTACCTGGGAGTGTCAGAGGTGTACCTGGGAATGTCGGAGGTGTACCTGGGAATATAAGAAGTGTACCTGGGAGTGTCGGAGGTGTACCTGGGAGTGGCGGATGTGTCCCTGGGAGTCTCAGAGGTGTAATTGTGGGAGGTCAGAGGTGTACCTAGGAGTATCAGCAGTGTACCTGGGAGTGTCTGAGGTGTACCTGGGAGTGCCAGAGGTGTGCCTGGGAGTATCGGAGGTGCACTTGGGAGTGTCAGAGGTGCACCTTGGGAGGACTGAGGTGTACCTGGGAGTGTCTGAGGTGTACCTGGCAGTGTCTGAAGTGTACCTGGCAGTGTGTGAGGTGTACCTGGGAGTGTAAGAAGGTACCTGGGAGTGTCGGAGGTACCTGGGA
>NW_024751346.1:0-37890 GCF_018991925.1 Homarus americanus
TTAGTTTGATGAAATAGTATAAAACACCAAGGCAAGGTTCACTCAAACTGTAATGGTTAATCTTAACTTCACTAATTCATAATTTTCTAGTGTGTGAATCAGTTTATTATCCAGAAAAACACAGATACAGAGTGGATAATAATAATAATATTAACATGGCTGAGCCAGTTGAGAACCTGAGCTCTCCTGTAGGCACCTGAAATATATACTGTACATTTATGTCAAGGAAGTATTACTGTATGTAACATTTAGTAACATCTGGAATAGTACAATTGCATGGTGGTAATAAGAACATCTCATAATGTTACCACGGTTATCACTTCAATATTTATTTATTTTTTAATTTATTTTTTATTTATTTTTTATATACATAAATTACAGTGGAATTGAAAATCATAAGTATAATGGAGGAGCAGTGCAACATGGGTTGTACAGTAATAAGGTTGAACAAAAGGACAGAGCTGTCAGGATTATGACTAGTTGGCAAATATGTTTATTGCAATGGTAATTACTTATCTATATAATGTACTTGATAATTTCCAATAAAACGGTTTTGATGGTACAAAAAAAAAAGGTACTGTAAATACAGTAGGTGTTACAAGAAATATTAATACTGAGACAATAGATATTTTTTAAGAGATGATTTAAAGGAAGGGAGCGTAGTCTTTGCTCGGATGGGTGGGGCTAAGTTGTTCCACACCTTCACACCGTGATATTTTATGGAGGTCTGGGACTGAGAAGATCGCATGGGGGGTGGTCTTAGTAGCTCTGGGTTAGGGTGTGACAGTTGCCCCAACTTTGTCCTACAATTCTGTTCAAAATTTTGGTGTTGCAAATTGACATAAAAAATACCCACGTGTAATTTTTTTTAAGATTCATGTATATTTGAGTGAGCACCAGCAATTTGATAAATAGCGATTTTGCTTATACGGCATACGCGCCTATATATGTTTGAGATTACACAACCATCATAAGGGGTATTAACACAAATCATTTGCCTGTCTTAATTAAAAGCTGTTATCACTAACACAAAAAAGTTAATCGTTCTTATTCTCTCATGGTACATTAAGGGGTCTTATCATATATTCACAAGGTATTATTTCTCTAGAGCAAGAAACCATGATTTCTGTTCGGAAACAGATGATCGTTTGCACTGATTAGGAACGCGGAGTCTGTCATTTTCAACTACTTGAAGGACTTCTTGCAAGTGCTCCTCATCCCTGGCAACATTAAGAAAGTCATGGCAAAGTTTTACACCACGCTCTGCAGCCTCATTGACGACCTGAAGCTTGTCCACAACCCGTTTCATGTTCAGGTAGTCGTCATGATCCGCCCATTCACTGGCTGGACTGTGGAGAAACTGATAGGGCATGCCTAAAATGGTGAAGAACCGACTTGAGTCAGGCCCAATTAGGTCCACCAGGGCAGTGCCACTTTCTGGGACAGGGGGAAGATATGGCTTTCCATAGCCCCCATGATTGAGCCCCACTCTCTTAGTAACTTCAGTGCCTTCATGGCAAAGAAGGGCCTTCTTCATCTCCTCTTTTGTCCTTTCTTGTACTTGGGATGAGAACAAAGCCAGTGGGGCCAACTCCTCAGTTAGGTACCAAGTGTGTCTACAGAGTGCCACACATGCTTTGTCAACTATTGTGGCGTCATATGGGGCAAATTCAGCCAAGGTTTCGACCAAATTCAAGTCATACAGTGGCGCACTTGCTGGAACGGGGCAAACAATCCACCATGGGACATAAACAGCGACTGTGTGAACACAGCAAACCATTCTAACTTGCTGATTTGACTTTTAGTCACAACCTCGGCTTTGGGAAACTGCTCTTTGATCTGGCCTGACAAAAGAACAATCTTGGGGGTATAGAGCAGTTTAGCCATCCACCTTGCTTTGTGAAGTGCGCCGGGGTAGACCATCGTGAAGTTCACTGGCTCGGATCCTTCAGTTACAAGCAGCAGACAAAGCTCTACCAGCTCCTTGTAGTCGCCACATGTAAATGGTTGGGCTAGAAATTCACGGAAGAAGTCAGCCATCTCCTGCTGGCGCTCCTCAAACACTCCAGGCATTGCGGGGTAGTAGTATTTCTTTTTTTCATTGTACGCCAGTTGAGAGAAATGGGTCTTGAACCTAGAGATGCAATTATTGGGATTATTGTATTTCGTACTAATCTATAATATTGTTTTAGGGGTATTAAGATTGATATGATCGATCATTTGCTTGGTGTTAGTATATTTTATATGGCTAATAAAAGAAATTCCACTAAATTTGTTCATTAGATAATAATATTCCTTGTTATTTTGTAAAGCCGACGGTGCTAGCTCAAACATACACCGATCTCCAAGAAAATTTACAGGGGTGTTGCCTAGATAAATACACAACACTAAAACTTTGAACAGCATTGTAGGACCATTTTTTTTATTTTTGGAGGGCAACGGTCACACTCTACTCTGGGTGCCTTAAGTTGTATCTCTGATTATTCTGGAACTGGAAATAATTATTGTCAAGCGAGTGATTGATAGATTTGTAAACAAAGAGGGCATAGCAGTAGGTGTTAATATATTTGAATTTTAATATTTTCAATATAGCAAATTTCTTGTTTGTGTGATCTGTTTTTTCAAGTAGGTCATTGTCCGTACAACTCTCTTTTGTGCAGTAACCAGAGATTATGTTTTTGAAGAGCCAGAGGCCCCCCATAGTGTGTGACAGTGTATCAGGTGTTGGTAGACAAGATCATGATAGATTTCTTTCATTGTTGTGAGAGTGAGTTACTGTCGAGTGTGATACATGATACCGCACTGTTTATTGACTTTACTGTGAATGGCTTGTATATGCTTTCTCCAGTTAAGTTTCTCATCAAGAATAACTCCCGGGAATTTAGTATTTTGTTCGCGTTTGAGGACTGTATTACCAAGGTACATGGTTTTCAAGTCTGGGGATAAGTTTTTCCTTCGGTGAAAGATAGTGTAGTGGGTTTTTTCAAGGTTTAAGTTCAGTTTATTACATATTACCCAGCTCCTGACTTAGTTAAGTCAGTGTTCATAGTTCTCATCAAGGAATGGAGGTCTGAGTTGCTGGCATACAGATTACTATCATCTGCAAATAAGTTGTATTTTATGAGTGAGCTGGCATGGACTATGCCGTTTATGTACAACAAAAACAGTACTGGACCAAGAATGGAACCTTGGGGGACTCCATACAAGATTGGCGAGGTGTCAAATTGGTGATTATTATAGCAGACATACTGCATCCTGTTGGACAGATATGAGGTAAACCAATTATGGGACAGGCCCCTAATGCTGTAATGTTCAAGTTTTGAGAGGAGGATGGTATGGCCGACAGTATCGAAGGCTTTAGAGAGGTCCAAGAATATACCGACTGTGAACTGACTGTCATCAAAGGAATTTAAGATGTCATTTGTAAAGGATAGCAGAGCACTCTCAGTCGACCTTCTAGCTCTAAATCCAAACTGGGAGTCTGTAAAGATGTTATTGGCATTGCAGAATGCATTTAGTCTACTACATGCTAGCTTTTCCAGTATCTTACTCAAGGCTGGGAGGACTGATATTGGGCAGTAATTCTTGAAGAGACCTTTGTCCCCAAATTTTTTATATTCTGGGTGAACTTTAGCAATTTTCAGTTTATCAGGAAAGACACCACTAGTGAAGGAGGAGTTGCAAATGTGTAAGAGAACAAGTAGTAATAAGTTGGCTACTTTCTTAATGATGCTCATTGGTATATTGTCTGCCTGCTGCTGCATCTTTGGACATTTTTATGATGGACAGTAATTCATCTGCTGTGACAGGGGATAAGAACAGCTCATTTTGCTGTGTGTTTTGTAGGTAGGCTCTAAATTCCTCATGGTGATCAGGGATGCTCTCTGCAAGATTTTTGCCAACATTAATTAAATATTCATAGACGTGTTTGGCAATGGGGGAGGGTTCCGTTGCAACTGAATCATTTATCATAAAAGCTGAGTGGGGGGCCGAAGGCTGAGTGTTCCTGTTCTGAATAGAATTTATGACATTCCATGTTTTTTTTACTGTCTCCTGATGCTGACTGGAGCTTATTTGTATAATAGTTACGTCTGGCGTTTCTAACTGTTTCAGTAACCGTATTTTTCGGCTTAAAAGACACACTTTTTATGACAAAATTATACCTCGAAAATTACCATGCGTCTTCCAGGACACTAATCATGAGTTGTAGCAGAGGTTTTTGAAATCAGCCTCTTACAAAGACTGTTACCTCATTACAGTACTTAACAATTACAAGTATTCTCTATACAGTACTATAAAACTATTGATTTAACTAATATTGTTGATATATTGCAAAAAAATAAAATAAAAATAAACCCTTGCTGCTGTGTGGTTTGTTTACTAATGGCAGTGGTGCGGCAGCGCCATCTATTGAGGAATTGCTAAAGGTTGTCTGCTGGTCTCAAATGCAGGAATGTTTGTTTCTTTATATGTAGGCTCTCATATTTGGACATCTACTTACAGTAGGCTCTCATATTTGGATACCCATTTAGACTGTAAAAACCCCACAAAATTAAAATCTTCCAAATTTAAATAAAACTTCGTCATCCAAGTCAAAACACACACACAACAACATTGGCTGTCCTTATGTTTTCAACTTTACCACCACTGGTGGGTAGAATTTTTTTTTTAATTCAGAAACATTAATTAAAATATATATGAACAGTAAATAAGTGTTGCTTTCATATTCTTATGTAGAGTAGTGATGATATGTTTACACATGTGCTCACTTACATACGCGATCTCACTTTTTTTTTACCCTTAATTGTTAGCTACTTCCATTGTTCCATTTATTAACATTAAATAACATTACTTAAAACAACCATATTAATTTTTCTACATTAATTTTAATACAGCTACAGTGGAGGACTTATTTTCTTCAGTTTTATAATTATGTAGAACCAATCAGTCCCTGGTTTTGCAAAAAACGAGTTGTTTTTTACTTTTATTTTGTTTTTAAATAAAGATTTTTTGTTTTATATAGACGTTGATATACATGTTTACATTTGCTTACCTGCTACTGTTGGAAAATATTTCCCGTCGTTGTCATACCGACAAAAACAAGAGAAAGAATGTAAACACTACAGCCCCTAAGATGTGGAGGTGACCAGGTGTATAAAATGAGTGCTGTATTAAAGATTTTACCTTCTTATACAGATTTTTTTTTTAAATTGATGAAAATGACGACTGATAAGCAGTTCTAAGTGATGATATTCAAAGAGGTGTGTGTACTTGTGCCAAAAGGGCTGTATATCAAGCAATGTTTTCACTGGTGTAGGTAGTAGGCAGCTAATGTACCAAACAAGGAGGTACTACCATCTGGGAAGATATTGGAAGCATAATGTATTGTCTAATGGTAGACCCTGCTGCTATGTGACCAAGTCCCAGGTTGATGATCTGACTTTCTGCAGGGTCTCAATTGTTTCTCTTACTTTGACAACACAACATACATACAGGTATATTGTTTCTCACTCTTGATATTTTTTTTTAATTTTTGTATTTCTTTAATATTATTATTATTATTATTATTATTATTATTATTATTATCATTATTATTATTATTATTATTATTATTATTATTATTATTATTATTATTACATTTTTGCCCCCTAGGCCCCAATGTGGGTCAGTGACCTGTGCCCAGGTGGGCTAAAACCCGTAATTTTTTTTTTAGAATTTCATTTCCAAAATCAGGTGCGTCTTCCAAGCGAAATTACGGTACTATTTCTGATACTTGATGACATCACAGCTATGGGTCTTTTACCAATTTCTTTTTGTGTAGAAGGTTAATATGTATTAGTGATGGTTAACAACAGTGTGTGTGTGTGTGTGTGTGTGTGTGTGTGTGTGTGTGTGTGTGTGTGTGTGTGTGTGTGTGTGTGTGTGTGTGTGTGTGTGTGTGTGTGTGTGTGTGTGTGTGTGTGTGTGTGTGTGTGTGTGTGTGTGTGTGTGTGTGTGTGTGTGTGTGTGTGTGTGTGTGTGTGTGTGTGTGTGTGTGTGTGTGTGTGTGTGTGTGTGTGTGTGTGTGTGTGTGTGTGTGTGTGTGTGTGTGTGTGTGTGTGTGTGTGTGTGTGTGTGTGTGTGTGTGTGTGTGTGTGTGTGTGTGTGTGTGTGTGTGTGTGTGTGTGTGTGTGTGTGTGTGTGTGTGTGTGTGTGTGTGTGTGTGTGTGTGTGTGTGTGTGTGTGTGTGTGTGTGTGTGTGTGTGTGTGTGTGTGTGTGTGTGTGTGTGTGTGTGTGTGTGTGTGTGTGTGTGTGTGTGTGTGTGTGTGTGTGTGTGTGTGTGTGTGTGTGTGTGTGTGTGTGTGTGTGTGTGTGTGTGTGTGTGTGTGTGTGTGTGTGTGTGTGTGTGTGTGTGTGTGTGTGTGTGTGTGTGTGTGTGTGTGTGTGTGTGTGTGTGTGTGTGTGTGTGTGTGTGTGTGTGTGTGTGTGTGTGTGTGTGTGTGTGTGTGTGTGTGTGTGTGTGTGTGTGTGTGTGTGTGTGTGTGTGTGTGTGTGTGTGTGTGTGTGTGTGTGTGTGTGTGTGTGTGTGTGTGTGTGTGTGTGTGTGTGTGTGTGTGTGTGTGTGTGTGTGTGTGTGTGTGTGTGTGTGTGTGTGTGTGTGTGTGTGTGTGTGTGTGTGTGTGTGTGTGTGTGTGTGTGTGTGTGTGTGTGTGTGTGTGTGTGTGTGTGTGTGTGTGTTGTGTGTGTGTGATGGTGCTGTGTGTGTGTGTGATAGTTAACATTGTGTGTGTGTGGTGTTAGTGATGGTTAACAACATTGTGTGTGTGTGATGGTGTGTTAAGTTATAACATTGTGTGTGTGTGTGAGGAGGTTAATAAGTATTAGTGATGGTTAACAACTTGTGTGTGTGTAATTGTATTAGTGATGTGTGTGTGTGTAAGGATTATTATTAGTGATGGTTAACAACATTGTGTGTGTGGTATTAGTGATGGTTAACAACATTGTGTGTGTGTGTAGGTTAATATGTATTAGTGATGGTTAACAACATTGTGTGTGTGTGTGTGTGTGTGATGGTTAACAACATTGTGTGTGTGTGTGTGATAATAATTAACGATTTATTAAGAAAACATGACAGCCCGAAGGCTGAAAATATACAATGAACAGAGACGGTAAGTTACATATGGTGAAATCGGGGAGTGGGTCACTTGATTGACAAAAGCTTTCAATACAGAAACATAGAGTCAACATATAGATTAACTTTAGATCTGAGACTGTGGGAACTGGTTTGTAGACATTCTTGTGACCTGATGTCGGCACCAACAGAGTCCTTCCTACTGTCTTGATGGCCGTTGTACCTGGCTGCTAAGTTGTTACCTCACTACAACTGCAGATGTACCTCGTGGTCCGGGTAGGTCCTCCAGCTCACACAGGGTGTTGGAGATGGTTTTTGTTCCTCATGTGATGTAGTTAGGAATTAATAATTCCTCACCTGGGTGGAGTAGGGCGTCCAAATATCTCTCTTGGTGTAGTCTGGAGTGTTTCTTGGCTTCTCATCCAGGTTGGGGGTGGTGAGTGTATCGCGGGCTGGGTGCGTCAGGTCAACATTGGCTGCTAAGTACGGATTAAGAACATAAGAATGGAGGAAACTGCAGCTGGCCTATTGGCCCATACTGGACAGTCCCATTTACACCCAACCCCTATTGCTCATATGAGCATCCAACCTATGTTTGAAGCTATGCAGCGTATTCGAGTTAATGATGATATTTGGTAACTTGTTCCATTCATCCACTACGAGTTTGCTCGTGGTTAGATAGTTTGAGTACCTTTGTAATGTCCCCTTTGTTCAGCCCTGACTTCCATTTATACACCTCTACCATATCGCCTCTCACTCTACGTCTCTCGAGGGAGTGCAAATTAAGATGCTTTAACCTGTCTCTGTACTCAAGGTTCCTAATGCCTGGGATTAGCCTTGTCATTCTCCTCCGAATTCTTTCCAAGGATTCTATATCCATTCTGTAATAAGGTGACCAGAATTGAACTGCGTAATCCAAGTGAGGTCTCACAAGCGCAAGATATAGTTTTAGGATGACCTCTCTAGTCTTGTAACTAACACTCCTTTGTATGAACCCAAGTACTTTATTAGCCTTGTTTCGAGCAAATACACATTGTTTACTTGGCTTAAGGTTCCTACTTATCATTATTCCTAAATCTCTCGCAGTCGGATTTCTCAATGGCATCGTTGTTCATCTGGTAACTGGTTTCCCTGTTTACATCTCTGTCACGTGCCTGAGCGCTCGGGAACTCGCATAGCGTGAGGCATATGTTCACGCCTCCATTTCTCACAAACTATTAATAATTTGTTAATTGTACTTATTATATTATTATTGTTCTTAGTTACTTAGGTTAATTGTATATTTATGTATGTTATTAATATGCATCATTGTCTTACTCTGTTAAGTCAAATCAAGAGTAGTATAAATTAATTATATAAATTATCTAGCAAATGTCCTGGATCACGTGATATGAGACGCGCTCCTCGGCGTGCCCACGCTTCCCCAGTAGCGAAAAACCGTGGCATAGGGTAGACGTGTCCATTCGTTCTCTAGCCTTGACCCTTGTCTAGTGCCTTGTCCAATCTTCTGCAATGCCCTAGGGGTATCAGGTATTAGTGACACGTTTAGTTAGGCCTAGGAAGGGATCCTGGTGGTAAGGAATCTCCTGTTTGGTAGGAAATAATCATTTTGTAGTGATTGCTGTATATATATATATTGTATGTCTATGTAATATAGTTATGTTAAGTAATATTAGTTTGGTCTAACTCCTTACGGTATATTTTCGCCCTTCCGGCATCACTCGTATTTTAATATACAATTACTTATTCCCTTAAATTCATGTTTGCTAGTCATTACTCCCTTTAGAACATAAATTGAATTAATTAATTATCTTCCCTTTTGTGATTCACTTATTTCAACTTGTTCATACTTATTCAAGTACATTTAGTTGAGTAGGTTTTTTGTGGGGATAATTATTGCCGTGTTCCCTATTTGTTCCTTTATTTGTTAATAACCTGGGGTAGGTTTCACTCCCCAAGTATAAAGGATAGTGGGATCGCGACAATCTCCTATACTGAGTACCGTATATACTCGTCTATAACCCCTCCCTCATTTATAGGTCGACCCTGATTTTTTGACCAAGAAATCGTTAATTTATGATATTCCTCGTTTATAGTTCGACCCACGTTTTTGAGGGTAATGGAACAACAAAACCTTCACTAAAAACGCTCTACGTCCTATAAACTGAGGGTCGCTGTGTCTGAAACACCGAGTGCCGAAGGCAAATTGTTTACCATTTATTATTACGACACTTTACACTGAAACGCGGGTAGTTTCAACAAAAATATTGTATATTTCCATTCAAGTATTTATTCAAGTCAATTAGGAGGGAATATTATTGTAATAAAACAGTTTTTTAACGAAACCAGTCGAAAAGCGATTACGGTAACATCTTTTGAACGAAAGAAAGCGAAAGTCATTGCTTTCGTCACGATTTTATCCCACTTTCCATTGTAATACGCACGTAATTTCAGCAAAAATATTACATTTCCGTGAATGTATTATATCAAGCACAGTATGAATAGAATATCATTGTAATATAACAGAATTTTAACCGAAAACTATTAAAAAAACGAGTAACATCTCAAGAACAGAAGCTTAGGTAAAGTCTTTTGTTTTCTTCATGTATTTTATCCTATTTTACATTGAAATACATCACGTTTCAGCAAAACTACTATTTATTTCCGAGAATATATTCATTCAGGCGCAGTTTAGGTAAAATATACGTGTGATGTAATAGTTTTTTAACTGAAAACGATTCGAAAAACATGTACCCTGTAGCCCTGTTCAAGGAGAGGACTGGGAGAAGCTGTTTGGTGCTGCAGACGATGACAAGGAAAATGATTTTGATGGATTTTAATGAAAATATTCAGAAATATGGTATCGTAGTATTTATTCAAGTCAATTAGAATAGAATATTATCATAATAAAACAGTTTTTTAATTGAAAACCATTCGAAAAGCGATTACGGTAACATCTTTTGAACGAAAGAAAGCGAAAGTCATTGCTTTCGTCACGATTTTATCCCACTTTCCACTGTAATACGTACGTCATTTCAGCGAAAATATTACATTTCCGTGAATGCATTATATCAAGCACAGTATGAATAGAATACCATTGTAATGTAACAATATTTTAACCAAAAACTATTAAAAAAACGAGTAACTTCTCTTGAACATCGGAAGGTTAGGTAAAATAGTTTTCGTCATGTATTTTATCCTATTTTACATTAAAATACATCACGTTTCAGCAAAACCACTTTTTATTTCCGAGAATATATTCATTCAGGCGCAGTTTAGGTAAAATATACGTGTGATGTAACAGTCTTTGAACTGAAAACGATTCGAAAAACACGTGTACCGTCGAGCTGATACAGCTGGTGGTGCGTGATGCGTCGTTGTAAACAATAGGAGGTTGAAGTAGATTACCAGGTATTATATTAAGTGTGAAATATCGAAAAGGTTTTTAATACCAGTATTTTTTGTAGATCAATGAGAACTGTGATACCGTATATGATATGATAAGTTAGCCTGTGCTAAGAACTTCAACATAGACTACTGAAAGCACGTTGTAAGGTAATTTAGCCTATTTTAAGTTGGTGAGCTTCATTTACTGAAGGAACTGCACAACTTTTCATTACTAATTGGTACATATTTTACGTTTCCATTGTTTACTGGCAGTAAATGGTAAATATTTTTCATGTCTGAAGCTAAAAGTTGCTCCTCGCCCTTCCCATCATGCACGGGTTCAACCTAACAAAACTATTACGCATGTATAGGACGACCCCCAATTTTTTGCCTAAAAATTTGGTCTTAAAAACTCGAACTATACACGACTATATACGGTACTTTACATTTGTCCACGTTGAATTTCATCAGCCATTTTTCAGACCATTCGAAAATTTTTTTTAGATCTTCCTGTAGTTTCTTGGAGTCCTCGTCAGATTTAATAACACGTCCTACTTTGGTGTCATCAGCAAATTCACTTACAGTCTGTTGCTGTCTGCCGATATCTATGTCGTTTATGTATATAATAAATAATAATGGTCCAAGTACTGAGCCTTGGGGAACTCCACTAGTGACGTTGCTCCAATGGGATTTAGTGCCGTTAATGCTCACTCGCTGTGTCCTGTCCTGTAACCACGTCCTAATCCATTTAAGGATATTACCTTTGATGCCATGTGCTTCTACCTTTCTAATTAGTTTTTCGTGGGGGACTCTGTCGAAGGCCTTGCTAAAGTCGAGATATACCACATCATGATTGTGCCCCTCGTCCACCGATTCGAAAACTGATGAAAAGAATGTTAATAGATTACAGTAATACCCCGCTTTACGCGGTTTCACTTTCCGCGATTTCGCATTTACGCGGTACCTCGCCAGAACCGGACTTTCACTTTACGTGGTGCATCTACTCATATACGTGGGAAGCGGTGAGGGCAGGATGCGCACAAGGTCGCCAAGTCATCAAAACATTACCGAGTTCTTCACCCGCCACCCACCACAGCCGGCCTAAGTCAGTGATAGTGAGGATATGGACTTATATGGACTTTGAGGGGTTTGACAAAGAAGCCCTGCAGGCCTATGTGGTGGATAGTGATACAATTGATACAAGTGATACAGATGAGGGCCAACCAACCCCCCATCCCTGTGTGCCCAGCCACCTTTTCTACTAATGTAAGTGTTAAAAAAACTAATATTATTGATATTTCTCTTAATTATTAATTGTGTGTGTATACCATCATAAAATTATGATGTAATTTTTACTTCAACGTAGGTATTGTGTCTGAAAAAGTGGAGTTTAGGGGTCGGGCCAGTCTCTTTCACTTTCCGCGGTACCCTGTGGGTTCAATTGACCGCGTAAATCGGGGTACTACTGTTGTTTGACAAGAACGCCCGCTTGTGAAGCCATGCTGGGAATCATTGATCAATCGGTGCTTCTCCAGGTGATTTCGAATAGTGTTTGAAATGATTGCTTCCAGTAATTTGCCTACTATTGATGTTAGACTGATTGGGCGGTAGTTAGAGGATAGTGATCTATCCCCTTTCTTGAAAATCGGTATTACATTCGCTATCCTTCAGGATTCTGGTACTACACCTGTTTTTAAGGACATGTTAAACAACTTTGCTAAGGGCATACTAAGCTCTTCCTTACATTTCTTTAATACTCTGGCAACTATCTCATCGGGACTAGGTTACTTATTAGGCTTTAGTTTGTCTATTTGCTTACTAACATCGTTACTAGTCTCTCCTAACTCGCTTAATTTGTTTTCTTCACTATCTCTGAATAGAGTCGGTGCCTCGGGTATCATGCTAAAATTTTCGGTGGTGAAAACTGTTGAAAAATATTTATTCAGATTATTGCTCACTTCTCCGTCTTTATCAGTTCGCTTGCCGGTAACTGACCGTATTGGTCCAATCTTTTCTCGTGTTTTAGTTTGATACATTTGGTAGAAACCTTTTGGGTTTGTCTTTGCCTCCCTTGCTATCCTTACCTCATTATTCCTCTTGGCCTTCCTTATCTCGGTTTTAACCCTACTCGCCAATACCTTATAATAATCCCGGAGGTAAATTTCGCCACGATTTATCCTTCTACCTATAGCCTTCCTTTGGCCAATAATGTTCTTTAAATAATTATTTATCCATTTAGGGTCATTGTTGTCTGATCTGAGTTTTTTGTATGGTATGTTCTGCCTTTGTGCATTAAGTAACTCATTATTTAAATTGTCGTGGAACTCGGCAATCTCAGATCTCGTTATCAGGTCGGTGTCAACTGTCAGGTTCGTGGGTGGGGTGAAGTCAGTGTGAGTCACCCCCAGGCGTGATACCCCTTCGCTCAACTGCCTCTTCAAACTATCAAAGTTTGCCCTTCTGAAATCTGGGACTTAAGTGGAATTTTCCTTTCGTCCGCCCTGAAAATCTAACTGGAATCTAATTTCTTTGTGTTCGCTGTTTGCAAGTTCGTTCCCTACCTCGACATTGCTAATGAGGTTTTCTCTGTTTGAGAGAACTAAATCGAGTATATTATTACCCCGGGTGGGTTCGGTTATATGTTGACTTAAGAAACAGTCCTGGATCGTTTCGAGAAAATCCTCTGATTCTGAGTTACCCGTAAGGTTAGTCCAATCTATTTGGCCAAGATTAAAGTCCCCTACTATTGTAATGGGCCCCTGTCTCATCAACAGAGCATATTATATAAATAGGTCAATACATCTGATATTATATTCAGATTCACCACCCTGTAACTTTCCACTGTATGAGTAAGACATGAGTTGTACACGTGAACGGTAGCTTTCCCAAGAGGGACAAGCCCATATGTCAGCATCTTTGTAAGCGCTCACCAACGACGCTCCTTGCTCAGTCAATAAGATCAACTAATATCGAACGGACGTGATCTACGTTTATATTTACGTAAACACTGTGCTCTTTCTCGTTCACTCATATACAGTGGAACTTACGGTTGATCTACACTCAGGAATTATAGACATAATCCTTTTATAATAAATCAAAGGAACTTCATTGGGTCTCGTTACTAAAACCCCAATATTTATATATGTGAACAACCCGGTTAATTGGGGGATTAACCGACGGATTCACTATACAGACTTTGTTGTGTATGGAAACCCTGCGCATTACATCCCAGATAAGTCGCTCATCAACTCTATCAAGATTGGGAGGTCTATATATTACTCCTGTGATTAATTTTTCCCTACCGTCGATTAATTCTATCCAAATTGTTTCTGTATTCCGCTCAGTTTTTATTTCCTTCTTTATTTCACACTTCAGGTTATCCTTGACATAGACTGCTACTCCGCCTCCTTTCCTGATCTGCCTGTCGTTATGGAACAATTTGTAACCTGCAATTTGGTATTCGACAGGTAACTTGCGTGAGTCTAGATTGATCCATAGTTCAGTGAATGCTATTATGTCGATTTTTTCGGTACATACCAAGGCCCTAATATCATCCATTTTGTTTCTCATACTTCTACTGTTCGCGTAGTAGACATTTAAGTTAGTCGTGTTCTGAGTCCTCCCCTTTACCCCGTTTAGGTCTTAACTCGCTGTTTAATTTAGCTTTGTCATCATTCCTAACACTATTTCCCTGTAACCTTTTACTTTGTTTACCCGCTCCCACTGCAGTCTCCTCCACCCCCGTGCCCATATGTTCCCCTAGTAGTTTAAAGACTTCGATATATTTTGAACTGCCCCCTCTAGAAACCCCGCCAGGGTTGCCACAGTTGTTTATTCCTTTCGAGTTGAAATTGTCACTTGTATATCAGTTGTGGGTTGATCGTCAATCTTTGCACTGTACTGTTGGTGGGAGGATGTTGATAAATCCAGATGGGAAGGAGGAGATGGGGAAGGGCCCGACAAACCTGGCTGGCAGCTGTCTCCTTGGTCGAGACCACGGCCAAATGAGCGGGCAGCGACGACTACACACGTCCTTACCCTATGAAGGCTGGAGGAAGTGTGTGTGTGTGAAGGTTAATATGTATTAGTGATGATTAACAACATTGTGTGTGTGGGAAAGTTGGTTAACTACATGTGTGTGTGTGTGTGTGTGTGTGTGTGAAGGTTAACAACGTGTGTGTGAAGGTTGACAACGTGTGTGCGTGAAGGTTAACAACGTGTATGTGAAGGTTAACAACGTGTGTGAAAGTTAACAACGTGTGTGTGTGTGAAGGTTAGCATGTGTGTCTGTGTGTGTGTGAAGGTTAACAACGTGTGTGTGTGTGTGTGAAGGTTAACAACGTGTGTGTGTGTGTGTGTGTGTGTGAAGGTTAACATGCGTGTGTGTGTGTGTGTGAAGGTTCACATGTGTGTGAAGGTTAACAACATGTGTGAAGGTTAATAATGTGTGTGTGTGTGTGTGTGTGTATGAAGGTGAACATGTGTGAAGGTTCACATGTGTGTGAAGGTTAACAACATGTGTGAAGGTTAACAACATGTGTGAAGGTTAACAACATGTGTGAAGGTTAATAACGTGTGTGTGTGTGTGTGTGTGTGTGTGTGAACAACATAAATAATAATAATAATAAAACGATTTATTGATAGAGTTGCAGCCGGTGGCTGAAAATTTACAAACTTTCATGTGATTTACCTGTAGACATAATGATATGCATTCAATACATTTACAGGGCTGTACAGTACATAAATCAGGAGTTGTTTATAATTTTAACAATAGATGGGATGGTGCTATTCTTATATCTATCAGTACGGGCTCTCATGGACTGCGCTAGGTGGGTGGGGGACTGCTAGTGCTTGGTGGTGGAGGTCACTGAGGGATGGCATTTCCAGGGTGGAGAGAGCATTGTTGTAGCCGGAGTATTCTGCGCCGAGCATGATTCTGCAGGCCCTTTTCTGTACCTTCTCTAGCTGACATTGTTGGGTAGAGTTGAGAGAAGACGACCAGGCTGGTGACGCATACATTAATTTGGGGAGACTAAAGGCGTTGTAGATAGTCCTCAGCTCTGGCGTGGGTGCCCCAAGTGACCTGAGTCGTCGTAACATGTAGAGTCGGTACGAGGCTGCCTTGATTGTGTTGATTACATAGGCCTTCCATTCCAGTTTGTGGTCTATGGAGTTTGGCAGACTGCTCTAACTGGAGAGGATGGGCACCCACTGCGACTGCTGGAGCTTGCACTTGAGTGGTGGCGGTATTTATGTGCATGACTACGGTTTTGGTGTGGTTGATGGTGACCTTGTTCTCCGTAGTCCATGCCAGTAGCCTGTCCAAGGTGCCTTGTAGCGATGAGTAGTCCGGTGAGGTGTTGTTCACTGTAACCCCCACAGTGCAGTCATCCACGTACTTCCACCTGTGAGGAGTGTCCGATAGAGCGTCATTGATCATGATTAGGAAGCACAGTGGTCCCATCTTGGTCCCCTGGGGAACACTGCAGGTGAGGTGCTGGAATGTGGAGACAGAACCCTGGTACCTCACTGCCTGACGACGCTTACTCAGGAAATCGGTGAGCCATGAGACCAGGTTGGTGGGCAACCCTAGTGCAATGGCCTTGTTGATAACAGTGCAGTGATCAACAAGGTCAAAAGCCTTCCTGAAGTCAACAAGGGCAACGGCCAGTGATGTCTTGCGTGTAATGATTGTTTATCAGACCACAGCTTACAGCCCAGAGAATTACAACACATATAACAGTAAGTAGATACCCTCGTGGTAACCCACATACCAAGTTGACACACCCTACAGTGACCCAGGAGACCTGACCCCGGCCACTAATTACTTGAGTTAGCCAGGTGATATGACCTACAACCACACCTTGCCAAGACACACCCAGCTTTGTGTTAATTGGGAGAGGTCATTCGCCGGCTGATTCTCCTCCATATAAAGGCCCTGCAGTCCCGTCCACAGGGCATTCTATTCATTCACGCATTACTTCAGACTTGACTTTTACGTCACTATCGACAGAGGACAGAGTCACGCTCGTCCTCCCTCAGGTTGGGAGGGAGACTTCCTTCCCAACCCCCGCGTCACCAGCTAGTAGTCTCCCATAGGAGACATAGTCCAGCAGCACCTGCTGGGCCTCCCTCGGGTCAAGTGAGTCTTTGTCAGAGCTATCCATAGGGTGAGTTACTTACGGTGGGAAGTGTATTCATTTCATGTTTGTGTCCGAGAGTCAGTGTCTAGAAATGTAAATATAATGTTTTAGTAACTTCAATAGAGTGTTCTATTAATGTGTCTGTGTCATTGAGTGAGTAATAAATATGGTATTGAAGTGGTGTTTACAAAGATGTCCCTTAAGAACGTATATATGTATTTACAGATAAATAACTAATCGGCCATGCTACCAAACTTCCTCTCTTTACATCCTACAACTAAATATTCTGTCTATACTTTCTACCTCTAAATCCCCCCATTACATACGTTTCTGCAGGTTTTTGTGCAGGAAATCCAGGAAACTAACTAAGCAGTATGATGTAGAGGAGGTCCTCTTATTGCCAAATTGCTGTGGATCAATTGACTGATAAATACGAGCAAATGCCCACTCAAAAACAAAGTCTTCACAGAGTAGACTGGGTATTAGGGTGTCATACGGAGGCGAATTTTTTTTTTTTTTGAGTTTGAAAAATCGGCCCATGGTATTAATGATGTAGTTCTATGTGCAGAATCATGTGATATCTTCAGATTTGAAAAGTTTTCATTTTTTGCTAGGTAAATTTTAACTTGAAATCTTATGAAAATTCAGTATTCCCACCCTTTTACCAACACCACTAAATAGCTTATTTAAAGTAAAGTAAATGTATCAGGTTAATTTATTAGGATGAAAATGATCCAGAATAGTGAAACGAATGATCTTGACACATTTATTAAATTTAATATTCCTTTAGAAAACAAAATCATCAAATACAAAAACCGGTTTTACTACTACGACCCGGTGTTGCTGCACACCATAGAGAACATGTCTTTCTTGCTTCTGTTTCTACTCATCACCTCCCTGCTGACCACCTGAGCTCGGATGTAGCCTTCCCTCCTCTCCTGGCTGTACACGTGACTGCTGGCCTCGCTCACTTGCTGTACACAACGCTCTATACTCTGGGTGTGCGAGGGCCAGGCAGGGACATGCATGGGGTTGTCCAGGAAAGCTCTGACTTGAACATTGGTGAGGCTGCAGGTAAGAGGGGGCTCACTGCCAGCCTGGATGTTATCCAGATCTATGAGATCAGTGAGGGTCTTGGCACCTAGATTGACTTCAGGAGTCTTCCTGACCCTGAAGGAATCGTCACCAACTGATTCGTCATGCCCAGATCCTCTCATAAGTCTCATATCCAAGATCTTTTTGACTGCCACTCTTCTCTCCTCCTCATCCTTACTGCAGAGCATTGTCTGCAGAACTGCCTCGGGATGAGCATACCAGAAAGATCTCCTCACAGTCTGCTCCACAATCTGAACAACCTTCCTTGGCTGACTCCTCAGGAGCTCAGGCTGGAGGAGAACATGCCTCGGACCTTCGGAGAACGATGACTTGACCTTGGTGTTGAACCAATTTGGCAAGTAGACACTCACGATGAATTGGACAATAAGTCTCAGGTTGTGAAGCTGGTTTCCTTTCAGTTTATGATGAGCGACCCAAATTATGCAGAACCTGAGAGCCGTTGTGAGCCACCTAGAATGTGAGACTGGACCTATCTGCAGGTAAGCAAGTCTATCAGGCATGACCCCAGTTTTGATGGCACTGCAAATCATGTAACCATAGTACTGGTCAGTACTCAGGTCGTCAATGACAGTATGTGCAAGCTCAACGAGTGGAGGGCCAACTGTGATTTTTTCAAAGCTCGGATTTATTTCTAACTCAGTGGCAGAGTCCAGCATCTTGCCAAGAGGACCAGACCATCTGTTGTTTGAAAGAGTCTTGCCATCCAACTCCTGGATCAGATGTCTGAGTGGCAACTCGTTGGTGTGGAGGTCACAAACAATCCAGACCAGCTTCCTCCCAATCTTCCGCTCTATCCACTGTATGACCCCCCCTTGCCACCCTGTGTTCGTGTTGGTGCTGTCCCCTTCAATGGCCTGCAGGGTCTGGTCTACGTTCTTCTCTCTGAGCCAGTTCACAATGTTATCTGCCACTATCTCAGCTGGTTTCCTGATGTCATCTTTCTCTGGGGTGAAATGCCACAAATACTTCCCTCCTGGTACACTGCAGCAGGAGTAGTGTTCCTCCTTCACCATGGCAGGGAACAACTTGTCAGAATCTCCAACTTTCATGAACACTTTAGTGTCATCCCTTCTCCCATCAAAGAACAAACGGTAGTTCCTTTCTTTATCCATATCAAACTCCTCTTCTGGGTTACTGACAAGTTTCTCCTGAGCTCTCTTGCTTTGTTATGATCCTATCACCAGATAGACATCATCAGGTGTTATCAAACCACGAATCAATCCAGGCAGCTGTTGCTATCTCTGCAGTTTCTCACAAGACCAGTGTGGTGTCGCATGCTGGCCAGAGCTATGCTACGGGATATCTTTCCTTTCCGAATCTTATGCAGGAAGGTTTAAGTCCAGCCATGGGAAGTCATTAAGCTCTGAATCAGCTGACTCCAATCATAGGCACTTTTTGCCTCACCCTGGGCAGCTTCTCAAGTCTCTTTCCTCGGCAACTCTTCTCCTCTTCTGTCTCTCTGTGGCATACTCCTGTCTCTTGGACTCGAATATCTTGGCTAAAATCATGAGAGCCCTATACTGCCAGTCTTCTCTCTCTGGCCTTTGACAAATGCCAGTTCGATCACAAGGAATCTTCAGTTCAGCTTGCAAATACTACCAGGAGATGTGGGCCTCAGATTTACAGTCACGATGGCATCCAAACTCAGGACAGAGAACAGTGGGCACTGCAAGTAATTATGTCAAATAACTGGGTCAGTTGTAGCAAAGCTGTCCTTAGCACAAGTTTTCCTCCTCCCCAAAGATGTCTCTTGCCTTTTCCCCAACTGGCTATGATCTCTCACTAATCTTCTTCTGACATTATGACTGGAGGCTTGAACTGAGGCGTTAGCAGCAGAGTGTACTGTGCCAAGACAGCTTTGGTCATATCACTGACGTGTCTTTGTTTATTGTAAGTTCTTTGGTTCTTTCACTGGTTGCCTGATTAAAACACACGTGTCTCAAAGCATCTCCAATGTAGAGGCAACTCCGACTTCAGGAGCTCTCTCCCAGACCCAACATAGTGACTGAGATGGCTGGATTTTGATTCCTCGTCCTGACACAGGCAGCCATCACTTAAATATTATCAACTTATAAGTACATCCAGAATCTGAAACAGAAAAAAAAATGTTGTTAGTTGGGTTTATTTAAAGATAAGTCAGAAAGCAATGTTCTATTTAGTACTTAATGCACTAATGCGGCTGTCGTTAGATTTTCGATAAATTTCACGCTAAAATTTACCTAGCAAAAGGTTGCAAAATATTGAAACTGAAATTATTTTCTGTTTATATACACTAAAATCTACCAAAAAAGTGATGGGCCATTAGTTTTAGCTGATCTTCCCTCCTATGACACACCCTACTGGTATGGGGATAAATGGGGATAATGGCAACTGGCCTGAGGTCATTAGGGGACTGTGGGTTGGGGACCTTTGGGATAGGGGTGACAAATGTGGATTTTCCATTCATTAGGCATTGCTTTGTCTGAGGGATGCATTAATAATAGCACAGAGGGGGTGGGAAGTTCAACTGCAAACTCCTTGTAAATTTTGATTAGGAGGAGGTCAATTGGGGTTGTGGAGCGTTTGGATTTAAATTTCAGAAGTTTGTTGGCAATTTCAACTGGTTGAACACTGGGAGGGGGAAGGTAAGTAAGCCGGAGGAGAGGTGTGAAGACTGGGTAGGGTATGACATATGGTAGCAAAGTGGTTATTAATTATCTCAGCTGCCTCCTCACTAGGCTAGAGATGAATGGAAAGTGGGAGACTGACGGTTAAGACCACAGAGATCTTTTACCTTAGAGTACCCCTGACCGATGCTGACCTCCTTGAGGCCATGCACTTTCCCGGGATAATAAGACTTTTTGGCTGACTTGATTTCTCTGATGACCTGGTTACGTAGAGTTTTGTACAGGCGGTTGTTGGTGTAGTATGCCTTATTGCGCTGCGCAATTAATCTTTTGATACAGGGTGTAATCCACGGGACATCATCGGGGTGGATCCTCGGTGTCTTGGATGGAAAGAAGTGATGGTAGGCTTTGGTGATAGTGTCCAGGTAATTATCCCACTTGTTCTGCACATCCTCTACCGTGATCACTTCAGTCCAGGTATACCGGGTCACCCATTGTCCGTAACGGCGCATGGCAGAGTGAAGGTTAACAACGCAGTGCGAAGGTTAACAACATGTATGCGAAGGTTAACAATGTGTGTGTGTGTGTGAAGGTTAACAACATATGTGTGAGTGTGAAGGTTAGCAAATATATGTGTGTGTGTGTGTGAAGGTTAACATGTATGTGAAGGTTAACATGTGTGTGAAAGTTAACGTGTGTGTGTGTGTGTGACGGTTAACATGTAGACAGCAACATAAGTAAATTTACTGATGACACTAAAATAGGGCGTGTATTTAAATCGGACGAGGACTCCGCAAAACTACAGGAAGATCTAAAAAAAAAAAATTGAATGGTGTGAAAAATGGCAGATAAAATTCAATGTGGACAAATGTAAAGTATTTAGTCTTGGAGATGTAAACAGGGAAACCAGATATCAGATGAACAACGATGTTATAGAGAAATCCGAATGTGAAAAAGATTTAGGCGTAATGATAAGTGGGAATCTTAAGCCAAGTAAACAATGTGTATTTGCTTGAAACAAGGCTAATAGATAGTCATGCGCCGTTAACGCCCGACCAGATATACGCCTGTGCCCCCCCAAAAAAAACTCAGACGCCTGCTGACCAACACTCCACTGACTCTCACGGAGACATCATGATCCTCCCCATACTGGTCAGGTATTATGTGTTAAAGGAATATGCTTGCTTCCTAGCTTTTTAAGCATTTGCCTACAGGTGAAATGTTAACCTACATCTATTGAGGATAAAAATCTTTACCTACAAATTGACAATAACACATTTGCTGAAATCAGACATATCTAGTTGTTTCAATAATTGCAAACCCCAGCTGCAATTGGAGTTGCAATAAATTCTGTGGCATTACTAAAAATAGTAAAGTTTCTGTGCACTCTAAGATTAAGAGAGAAAAACGGAGGACTCAGGCGCCTGATGAGAGAAAAACGGACTCTGTGTTGGGGACCAAATAGAAAAGCAGCTACATGTTTTGTGGACTACAGTATTAAGCCGTGTCTTTTCATCACTTTGTAATAAACCTAGCCATGCCTATGTGTGTTTATGATATTTACCATAACATTATATACACCTAGACCCCGACTACTACTACGTGACTTACGAACGTCAACTTAACCGCCTCAGATATAGATAAAAAAAAAAAAAAAAAAAATTAAATGACACACGCATTTTCTATACCGAACGTTTCCAGTTAATGTAGTTCCATGTATAATTAGAAAATTATGGGGCCCCATGCATTCAGCTGACTACATTAAAGGTTAAGTGCTCAGTCACACTGTATCCATTCCTTATTATTTATTACTTTCACTGTACTGTATCCATTCATCATTATTCATTACTTTACTGTACTGTATTTCATTGTAGATTTTTATTAAAAAAAATTTTTTTTTTTTTTATCATGTCGGATTATGACCATGTCGGACTTACGACCTGGATTTGGTCCCTAACCCCGTCGTAAGTCGGGGTCTAGGTGTATATATATATATATTTAGTGGGTCTAAATGGTCGTAAATGGGAAACTTGGGGTTGGGTCTTATGCCTGAACCAATTAGAATAAATCCCATAGGATCTGTAACTTTCGTTATCGGCAGGTCCCACTAGGCGCGATAACCAAGGGATGACTGTACTGTACTGTATATACTTGTGACACTGGCCAGTTGCTTCTGGTGTTATGGTACAGGGTACCAAGTGACAGCATAAGATCCCGCCTCTATCAAGGAATAAACAATTAAAATTTAAATTGAAAAAAAACATTCAAATAATGGGACCTATCGAACCGAAATGGACCTAGAGCGGGCACAGTCACGTATGCATCGCGTATTCTTATAGATTGTGCTGCCAGGCTACACGTTATGTAGTGAATTTAGTCAATATTGCAGTAACAATGGACCTAAGTGCAAACATGTATTTACATGTACTAAATGATTATGGTACTAAAATTTTTATATCTATTGCAAATATAGCTTGTTTATACAGGTATTCAATAAATTACTACTATCTTACAAGAATCCCTCCAATGTAAGATATATTCACCCAGGTCGTTTGGGTGGCAAATTATGAGAAGAGCTTTAGTCATTCTTAAGTAATGATAACAAAACACGCAGGCAGGCCTTCACCGCCAACTGTCAAATCTATCTCAAATAAATAAACAAACAAACAAACACCAGACATTCTGTTGTCACCTCACCTCCCGCTTCTGCCTCTGTCTTCCCACCACCCTCGTGTTCCAAGATAAAAGATTGGTGATTTCTTTTGTTTATTTTATATAATATCTCAGACTAAAGTTAGATAATATAATTTGTATTGCTGAAATCCTTGCAAGACAGAGATTAATTTGAATATAAGGCGACTTCATATATATTTGCTCAAAATATAAAATGTAGTGATATGAGTGTACAATACTGTAGTACATTTTATAAAAGTTTTTCAACTGTATTTTTGCAGATTTACAATTTCTTTTCTATTTATTTTCATCCATTTACATGCACACAATTCATACTAAAAAGAAACGTAAAATAAATAAATGACCTTAGTGCAAAGCTGAGTGCATATGTACTAATTTGATTACGTACTAAAATTGTTATGTCTAGTGCTTAATTACAACATGTTTATATTCAAATAAATCAGTATCTTACAAGAATCGCAGTCACGAAGTAATTATATTCTCCTAGGTCAAAACACTGGCATTTTAAAATGAGAGAAGCTAGTAGGACTGTTAAATAAACACAGAGACCTTCACCTCAAACTTATCACTCAACCCCCAGCCCCACCACACCTTCTTTCTCTGGGTGGCGTGGCTGTATCCGGCAGTTCCAGCCAGGCTTTTTAAGGCTTACAGTTTTATCTTATATAATATCTCTGACTAAAGTTAGGGAGATTATAATTTGCATTGCTGAATCCTTGCAAGACAGCCAATAATTTGAATATAAACGTCATATATTTTGCTCAAGAGATAAAAAATTGTTGTGTATTAGTGACAGCATCAGTACATTTTATAAAAAAGTTTTCTAACTGTATTTTTCGGTAGATTTTATATAGATTTCTTTTCATTTATTTTCATTCATTACATGCACACACCATACTAAAAGAAACATAATAGAAATAAAATGATCTTAGTGCAAAGGTGAGTGCACATGTACTAATTCTGATTATGGTACTAAAATTGTTTTGTCTAGTAAATTATAGCATGTTTATATTAAAATTAATCGGTATGTTATGTGTTGAATCCCAGCTATGTTAATTATATTCACCCAGGTCAATTTCACTGGCATTTTATAAGAGAGAAGCTTAGCTTTAAGAACTGGGATAAATATACACGCATTAGACCTGGGCCTGTGCTAACTGTCAAACGTACTACCTCCCCACGCCCTCGTTGCTCCCACCTCTCTCCCCATGTGCTTGGCATTGAATCCTTGTAAAACAGTGAATAATTTTAATATAAACGTCATGTATTTTGCACAAGAGATAAAATTAATCACCTGTATCACATTACAGTAGTGATTTAAGAGTAAAGGTATATGTACGTATATACTGTAGTATTCCACATACACGCAAGTAATAGTCAACCTCACTTTACTGTAACCTACAGGTACCGCGAAAGTGAGAAACGGCAAAGTGAATAAATATAACATATGGGATTAAATGAAATAGAGACCAGCTGACCCCCAAACCCACTTTTTCCAACACAATACCTATGTTCTAGTAAAAAAATAACATCTTAATTTATGATGGCATATGCACAATTAATGCTTAAGAGAATAGAGAAATACAGTCGCCAAGTTAATGTCCATTCAAATAATGACTCAACTCTCCCCCCACTTCTCACACTACACCCCTGGCTCTTCCCTCTGAGAAAATTTTGGGGAGAAAAACCAGGTATAGTAATAAATAATACTCAAATCTGTGTTAGGATAATATAATTAACATTGCTGGATTCCTTTGTAAGACTAGTGGAATATTTTGAATACAAATGTCATATATTTTGCACAAAAAGATAAACATATTTACCAGAGCAAACATATTCAAAATTCTGTATGTCTAATGCAAAAAATCTATGATGTTTATATTCAAAATGATCATAAATTGTAAGAATTCCAGCAATGTAAATTATATTCTGGCCGGTAATTTGTATGAATTTTATGAGCTAAAACAAATATCTTCAGTTAATAAAAAAAAAATATTCTTCATGATACTATCTGTCAATCAAAAGTACCTCACCTTGCCTCCTTCTTAAGTGCCAGATGGTCAGTCCTCTAACCTCCCCCCACCTCCCCCATCAATCCTCCTTCAAGAGAAGTTGGGTGAAAAAACTAGATTTTAAACATTTAGTATTAAATAATACCTCAGATTGTTAGATAATATAATTGACATTGCTGATTCCTTGTAAAATCAGGAATATTTTGAATATAAATGTCATATATTTGCACAAAAGATAACATATTTACTCAGAGTAAACATTATATCTAAAATTTGTATGTCTAATGCAAAATCTATGATGTTTATATTCAAAATGATCATCAAATTGTAAGAATTCCAGCAATGTAAATTATATTCTGGCCGGTAATTTGTATGAATTTTATGAGCTAAAACAAATATCTTCAGTTAAAAAAATATTCTTCACACCATGGTGCCAGGTGGTCGGTCGCCCGTCCTCCCTCCCTACCAGATGAATGTGTGGGAATACCAGACTGTTTACCTTTTTAGTAATAAATAATAAATCAGACTAAAGTTAGGATAATATAATTGACATTGCTGGATTCCTTGTAAGACCAGGAATATTTTGAATATAAATGTCATATATTTTGCAACAAAAGATAACATTTTTTCTCAGAGTAAACATTATATCTAAAATTTGTATGTCTAATGCAAAATCTATGATGTTTATATTCAAAATGATCATCAAATTGTAAGAATTCCAGCAATGTAAATTATATTCACGGATAATTTGTATGAATTTTATGAGCTAAATAAAAAAATTATACTTCACCCGTGTAAAGGTGTACACCCACCGCGGAATGTGAGCATCCTGGGTTCTGGCAGGGCACCGTAAACGTGGAAACGCAGAATGTGGGACCGCGTAAAGTGAGGGTTGACTGTATAAATAAAAAGTTTATGTGATGATCGGACAACGTCCATTTCTGTTAATGTCACGTTTCCAAGAACGTATCCAGGACGTTAACCGGTGCATGACTGTACTTGGGTTCATACAAAGGAGTGTTAGTTACAAGACTAGAGAGGTCATCCTGAAACTATATCTTGCCTGAGACCTCACTTGGATTACACAGTTCAATTCTGATCACCGTATTACAGAATGGATATAGAATCCCTAGAAAGAATTCAGAGGAGAATGACAAGACTAATCCCGGGCATTAGGAACCTCGAGTGCAGAGACAAGTTAAAGCATCTTAATTTGCACTCACTCGAGTGATGTACTGTAGAGTGAGGGGCGATGTGATAGAGGTGTATAAATGGAAGTCAGGGCTAAACAAAGGGGACTTAACAAAGGTTCTCAAACTATCCAACCAGGAGCGAACTCATAACAATAGTCTTAAATTAAACAAATTTAGATTTAGGCACGACATAGGCAAACATTGGATTGGAAGTAGAGTAGTGGATGAATGGAACAGGTTACCAAACCTCATTAAGTCGAATATGCTGGATAGCTTCAAACATACTGTAGGTCAGGTGGATATATGGTTGGGTGTAAATGGGACTGCCCAGTATGGGCCAATAGGCCCGCTGCAGTTTCCTCCAATCTTATGTTCTTATGTATGTGAAGGTTAACATGTGTGTGTGAATGTTAACAAGATGTGTGAAGGTTAACAACGTGTGTGTGTGTGAAGGTTAATAATGGGTATGTGTGTGAAGGTTAACGTGTATGAAGGTTAATAATGGGTGTGTGTGTGTGTGAAGGTTAACAATGTGTGTGAATGTTAATAATGGGTGTGTGTGTGAAGGTTAACATATGTGTAAAGGTTAACAACGTGTGTGTGTGTAGGTTAACATGTGTGTGAAGGTTAACGTGTGTGTGTGTGTGAAGGTTAACAACTTGTGTGTTTGTGTGTGAAGGTTAGCAACATGTATGTGAGGGTTAACAACAAGTGTGTGAAGGTTTACAACGTTTGTGTAAAGGTTAACAACAAGCGTGTGAAGGTTAACAACATGTTTGAAAGTTAACGTACGTACGTACGTACGTACGTACGTGTGTGCGTGCGTGCGTGCGTGCGTGCTAATGAAGGTTAACAATGTGTGTTAAGGTTAACGTGTGTGTGAAGGATAACAAGA
Source organism: Homarus americanus (assembly GCF_018991925.1). Taxonomy (NCBI): domain Eukaryota; kingdom Metazoa; phylum Arthropoda; class Malacostraca; order Decapoda; family Nephropidae; genus Homarus; species Homarus americanus. Next base: position 27,159 of record NW_024751346.1, read on the forward strand.
AGTGTGTGAAGGTTAACAATAAGGGTGTGAAGGATAACAAGGGTGTGAAGGTTAACAAGTGTGTATATAAGCTTTGGGCAGAGTTCCCTTAACTTGGCTTATAAATTTATAAGTAAAGGTGTTAAGTTACAAACCCTAAATGGTCTTTTCTCCATTTATTGGTAAAACTATATTGGTCACAGTCTATTAGTAGATGCAACTGTAATTAACGCTGTAAGCTGTGAGCTTACTGATAGAAAAATTTCCCCTCTTGTAAACAGCACATGGCAACTCACAGCTTATGGAAAATTACTATGAGGTGATTGGATTATATAAGCTAAAGGTATCAACCCAAATTAATATAATTGATATTGCCATGAGACGGGCTAATACACCGCTCGGTCACCACCTTCCAAGCTTCTACGAGGAATTAACTTCTCGCAGAGAAAAAAAACTACATAAACCTATCCATGTTACATACATGTGTGTGAAAACACTAAACTGAAGCAACTGCAGCCTGGGGTTCAGCAGTTACTAGGGTCCAAGTCTTCAGTGCCTTATAAAAGAGTCTATTATGTACAATGGTAAATTGAAATGATATTGTTCTCTAGGAGCAAGAAAACAATATTACGGCCAATATTACATAATAGTGGGAATAGTTAAACTGGGTATAACAAATTACGTGAATAACAAAATAAAGTAGCAGTTTACTTCTATATTAGTAAAATGGGACTCTTTCAGATAAGAAATAAATTTTAATTTATATAACATAAGATTGAGTTAACCGGACAAATAGAAACTTGGTACAATGGAATCAAATCCAAAGTAAGATTTAAATTCAATGCAAAATCATGATGGGAAGGCAAGGTTTTCAAACTAACTACAGGTTATCACACAGTAATCCGGAGCCTTATAATAACCTTTCACAACTAACTGGTTATCACCATCTTGGCACGAAGTGACGTTAGTTTCTTCAGGGAAGAGAAAAATATCACACAGTTAACGAGCACAATTCGTTCCAGAAGGTTGCCTTAACCGAAACCATTGTTTCAATGGGGTTTGGGTAATTGGTTCCAGCTCACCGAAAATTGCCTAGTCAACAAAAAAGGTAGTAAAGTACACTTACTTTGAGGTGTGTATGTGAATTTGAAGTGGGAGGTGGAGGAGAAGCATTTTACTGCTTCTTGGAAGGTGAGTCACCTTCCATGAAAATGTCAGGAACCTCTGGACTGACAGATTCTCCACCAACAACATCCTCTCTCCTTCTTGAAGTGGAAGGCTGAGGGCTAGCATTTTGTAACCGCTGCCTTTTACTGAAGAAACTGTCAATTTTTGTCTATGGGGCATCTCTCCTCCTCATCATTAACTGATGTTTAAAGAAGGAGACCACTGTGTCCTCAACATGACACAAAGCTAGTTCAGACTTTCCACATCTGGGTGCCTTAGCCAGTTTCTGAACTTCTCCCAGTGGTGAACAACATCTTTCAACTCTGAAGTTGACATATGGTCATCACTTTCCATTTCCTCCTCACCACTGTCATCCTCTAACATCTCATCCAGTTGCTGCAAGTCATATGGAGTAAGTTCCTGTTCATGAGACATCACAAGCTCTTCTACATCATCATCCTCCACTTCAAGGCCCAATGACTGACCATTGGACACGATCTCCTGGTGCAACTCTGTTTCATCCTGAAATCCCTCAAAATCATGGACTACTGATAGCCACAGTGCTTTCCATGAAGATTTGAGGGTTCTAGTGGAACCTTTCATTTCTTCATGTACAACTTAAAGTTGCTGATCACATTCTGGTCCATTGGCTGTATGATTGATGTAGTTGGGAGGCAAAACACTTTGACAAAGTCAAATTGAGACTCCAAAGTTCTGGCAAGTTTAGGGTCATGACCAGGGCATTATCCATAAGGAGAAGAGCCTTTAAAGGAGTTTATTGGTGGTTAGGTAGTCTTGACAGAAGGGCAAAAAACCTCAACAGCCCATTCATTAAAGAGCTTTTTGTCACCCATGCCCTTGCGTTTGATTTCCAATAAACCCAAGCCGCCCTCTTACCACTTTGTTGCTTGAACATCCTGGGGTTCTCGGAGGGTAGACAAACATAGGCTTCAGTCGAAATCCCCAGCCGCTAGCACTGCCAATAGAGTGAGATGGTCTTCGGGATTATGCCCATGGTGATGAATGTTCTTTCCAATCTTTTTCCAGAACAGCCCAGTTTGTCCACATTGAACACTTGCTGTGGAAGATAATTTTATTCATCAATTTTTAAATTCCACTAAAAACTTTGCTGCCCTTCCTTATCAGCACTGGCAGCCTCACCATGCCTAACAACACTAATATGTCACTTCTTTTCTTAAATTTTTCGAACCAGCCTTTTGCTGGCCCTAAAATCTTCAAAGTTGTGCCTGAAGAACCAGGTTGATCTACCTTAAATGTTCGTGATATTTCCTGCCTCTTTCACAAATAAATTCAGTAGAAACTGAACCACCTTTCATCTGTTTTTTCTAATCCAGATGAGAAGTAACCCTCTGTTTCTGCTATTAGAGATCTACCTTTGAACACTCTGGTAGATTTGTCTTTCACTTTCACTTCCTTGAATTTGTCTTTCTGTGTTCGACAGTTGATGTCAACATGCCATATTTTGCTTAGCACTTTTGTTCTAATGTCATCTTCATGTTTTCTAATTATTTCCTATTTCATCTGAATTGAAATCGCTTTTCTAGATATCTTGGGACCCATGCTGGATTCAAAAACAATTTCAACACGTGATATTTTAAGTTTAATTGCTGTAAATAAAGAATATTTCTTTTAAATTAACACTGCGCTGTGCTATATATCATCAATATGTAAAATAAATTTCAAAATGACCAATAATTTGAATGAAAACACAGAAAAAAAAGCATTTTTCTTGAAGCAAGATGTTACCTCCACTGAAAAGACAGACACTACCTGTTTGGTGTGTTGACAGACTGTTTGTGCATAAAACTAATTTCCTGTACTTCAATTATGTTCAATAATTATTGTTAAAATGACTAAAAAATTTAATATAAAACTTTTAAATGATTGAATAGTACAACCTTCTTGGCATTTACTAAAATGGTAAGGAATTTAAGCCCTAGAACGATTACTGTATTGGCGGACTAATACGACTAAACATGTTGAGGGCCGTCAGAGAATTCGTTAATCAGGGAATGCTCGTTAACCGAAGTTAAGAATCTTATGGAAGGTAATTCGTTAACTGAAATCTATTAACGAGAGAGAGAGAGATTGAGATTGAGATTTTTTTTTTTTTATTGAAAAAGTTTGCAGCCCGAAGGCTGAAAATATACTTTGGACATAAATGACTTATTACATACATTGGTGGTTTAACAAAAGCCTTCATTAGAGAAAGGAGAAGGAACATACAGATTAATGTTTACACACGTAGATCATGTGAGCTGAGCTGTTGAACAGCAGGCACATAGTGTAGTAACTCCTCACAGATGGCGCGGAGAGGGCATCACGGGATTACTAGTTCTCACAGGTGGTGAAGGGGCTTGACGTGGTGTAGTAATTCCTCACAGATGGTGTTACGAGGGCATCACGAGGTGTAATTCCTCACAGATGGTGTTAGAGGGCCTGATGATGTAGTAATTCCTCACAGATGGTGTTATGAGGGCATCACGTGGTGTAGTATTTCACAGATGGTGTTATGAGGCATCACGTGGTGTAGTAATTCTCACAGATGGTGTATGAGGCATCACGTGGTGTAGAAATTTCACAGATGGTAATGAGGAATCACATTATGCTGTAGCAACTCATTCTCTATGTGGTGTCGCAGTAATGGGGACACCACGTGGGTTGTGAGGTGTGGTCCCAGGCCTCCCTATCGTGGAGTCTCAGGGGAATTATCACTAGGTACCTGGGACCTCACTGTGTGAAGGTTAGCTTGGCTCAGACTCAACTGCCGAGTTGTTTTTCACTGACTTAAGCACTGTTCACTACTGTTCAACACTGGTTCCATTCCTTTCCCAAATGATGTAGTAACTAATGGCGAGAACTTGTTGATACCATACCATACCTTACCATACAAAAAACTCAGATCAGACAACAATGACCCTAAATGGATAAATAATTATTTAAAGAACATCATTGGCCAAAGGAAGGCTATAGGTAGAAGGATAAATCGTGGGCGAATTCACCTCCGGGACTATTATAGGGTATTGGCGAGTAGGGTTAAAACCGAGATAAGGAAAGCAAAGAGGAATAATGAGGTAAGGATAGCAAGGAGGCAAAGACAAACCCCAAAGGATTTACCAAATGTATCAAACTAAAACACGAGAAAAGATTGGAACAATACGGTCAGACCGCCAGCTCACTGATAACGACGGAGAAATGAGCAATAATTTGAATAAATATTTTTCAACAGTTTTCACCACCGAAAATTTAAACATGATACCCAAGGCAACCGAATCTATTCAGAGATAGTGAAGAAAACAAATTAAGTGAGATAGTAGTGACTAGTAACGATGTTAGTAAGCAAATAGACAAACTAAAGCCTAATAAGTCACCTGGTCCCGACGAGATATTTGCCAGAGTATTAAAGGAATGTAAGAAGAGCTTAGTATGCCCTTAGCAAAGTTGTTTAACATGTCATTAAAACAGGTGTAGTACCAGAGTCCTGGAGGATAGCAAATGTAATACCGATTTTCAAGAAGGATAGATCACTTTCCTAACTACCGCCCAATCAGTCTAACATCAATAGTAGGCAAATTACTGGAAGCAATCATTTCAAACTCTATTCAAATCACCTGGAGAAGCACCGATTGATCAATGATTCCCAGCATGGCTTCACTGTTGATCGCTCTTGCCTAACTAATCTATTAACATTCTTTTCATCAGTTTTGAATCGGTGGACGAGGGGCACAATTATGATGTGGTATATCTCGATTTAGCAAAGCTTTACAGAGTCCCACCGAAAGACTAATTAGAAAGGTAGAAGGTCATGGCATCAAAGGTGACATCCTTAAATGGATTAGGCGTACAGGACAGGAAACAGCGAGTGAGCATTAACGCACTAAGTCCCATTGGAGCAACGTCACAAGTGGAGTTCCCCAAGGCTCAGTACTTGGACCATTATTATTTATTATATACATAAACCATCATAGATATCGCATAGACAGCAACATAAGTAAATTTGCTGATGACACTAAAATAGGACGGTTATCAAATCTGACGAGGACTCGCAAACTACAGGAAGATCTAAACAAATTTTTCAATGGTCTGAAAATGGCAGATGAAATTCAACGTCGACAAATGTAAAAGTACTCAGTATAGGAGATGTAAACAGGGAAACCAGATACCAGATGAACAACAATGCCATAGAGAAATCAAGTAGAGAGATTTAGGAGTAATGATAAGTAGGAACCTTAAGCCAATTAAACAATGTGTTTTTGCTCGCTAAAAAGGCTAATAAAGTACTTGGGTTCATACAAAGGAGTGTTAGTTACAAGACTAGCGAGGTCATCCTAAAACTGTATCTTGCTCTTGTGAGACCACACCTGGATTACGAAAGTTGAGTTCTGGTCACCGTGATAACAGAATGGATATAGAATCCTGGAAAGAATTCAGAGGAGAATGACAAGACTAATTCCGGGCATTAGGAACCTTGAGTATAGAGACAGGTTAAAGCATCTTAATTTGCATTCCCTTGAGAGACGAGAGCGGGGCGACCTGATAGAGGTGTATAAGGAAGGCAGGAAACAAAGGACATTACAAAGGTCAACTATCCAACCAGGAGCGAACTCGTAACAATGGTTTTAAATTAGACAAATTTAGATTTAGCGGAACTAGGTAAACACTGGTTTGGAACAGAGTAGGATGAATGGAACAAGTTACCAAATATCATCATTAACTCATACGCTGAATTGTTTCAAACGTAGGTTGATGCTCATATGAGCAATAGGGTTTGGGTGTAAATGGGACTGCCCAGTATGGGCCAATAGGCCCGCTGCAGTTTCCTCCATTCTTATGTTCTTATATTCGTGGGAGGAGGGTTCAGGGGAGGGAGTTGGTATGGGCCAACATTACAGTTGACGTGGCTGCTGCTGAGCAGCGCCAGGTTCGTCTGACCCTGGCGATGTGTGTGTGTGTGGAAAGAGATATTCCATTATTTATTAAATAAAACTTTTTATTAGTTTAGGAACACCATTTTTTTTTCTGCGTAGTACATTTACATAGTTAATTTTTCCAAAATAACATAAATTTACTATTTTTGCATTCATTTACCAGCACTGCACAACTAGATGTTTAATGCATGAAGAAGAAAAAAGAAACTTGCTTCCCTTAAAGGTGCTGCTCATCCTAATTTGAGAGTAACGAAACGTGGAAAAAGATAAATGCATTTTATACTCGGAAGTTGGGCACAGAGACTCCATCACCATAAGTAAGCATTGACTTAACCTACGCAGTGATGACTGTGAGGTGACAAGTATCATACACTGATGAACTCAACATAGAGGTCGCTACCGGTGATAGTTTCCCAGGAAGAGTGAGTGTTGGCAGGTGAAAGGTTAGAAAGGATAATGATGGAGAACATTATCTCAGAGATGAAATTTAGGAGTGTCTTCCGCCAGGGGTAGGGGAGGGACATGCCTGGCGATGGGGGATGAATGGCTGCCTGGCAATGGGGGGAGGGTATGAGTGGTTGCCGGGTGATGGAGGAGGGTATGAATGGCTGCCTGGCGATGGGGGATGTAATGGCTGCCTGGCGATGGGGATGTACTGTAATAGCTGCCTGGCGATGGGGATGTAATGGCTGCCTGGCAATGGGGGAGGGTATGAATGGCTGCCTGGCGATGGGGATGTAATGGCTGCCTGGCTATGGATGATTAATGGCTGCCTGGCGATGGGGGATGATTAATGGCTGCCTGGCGATGGGGATGATTAATGGCTGCCTGGCGATGGGGGATGAATGGCTGCCTGGCGATGTGGGGATGAATGGCTGCCTCGCGATGGGGGATGATTAATGGCTGCCTGGCGATGGGGGAGGGTATGAATGGCTGCCTGGCGATGGCGGAGGGTATGAATGGCTGCCTGGCGATGGGGGAGGGTTTGAATGGCTGCCTGGCGATGGGGGATGTATGGCTGCCTGGTGATGTGGGGATGAATGGCTGCCTGGCTATGGGGGATGATTAATGGCTGCCTGGCAATGGGGGAGGGTATGAATGGTTGCCTGGCGATGGGATGAATGGCTGCCTGGCGATGGGTGATGTAATGGCTGCCTGGTGATGGGTGATGTAATGGCTGCCTGGCGATGGGGGATGTAATGGCTGCCTGGCGATGGGGATGTAATGGCTGCCTGGCGATGGGGATGATTAATGGCTGCCCGATGGGGGAGGTATGAATGGTTGCCTGGCGATGGGATGAATGGCTGCCTGGCGTTGGGGGTGATGTAATGGCTGCCTGGCAATGGGGATATAATGGCTGCCTGGTGATGGGATGAATGGCCGCCTGGTGTTGGGGAGGGATGTAATGGCTGCCTGGTGATGGGGGATATAATGGCTGCTCGCGGTTGGATGAATGGCTGCCTGGCGATTGGATGAATGGCTGCCTGGTGGGGGGGGTGTAGTGGCTGCCTGGTGATGGGGGATGTAATGGCTGCCTGGTGATGGGGGATGTAATGGCTGCCTGGTGGGGGGATGTATGGCTGCTGTGATGGGTGATGTAATGGCTGCCTGGTGATGGGGGATGTAATGGCTGCCTGGTGATGGGGGATGTAATGGCTGCCTGGTGATGGGGATGTAATGTATTGCTGCTGCCTGGCGATGGGGGATGTAATGGCTGCCGGGGATGGGGGATGGTAATGGCTGCCTGGTGATGAGGATGTAATATCTGCCTGGTGATGGGGGGCATGTATGGCTGCCTGATGATGGGGATGTACTGTATTGGCTGCCTGGCGATGGGGGGATGTAATGGCTGCCTGGCGATGGGGGGTGTAATGGCTGCCTGGTGATGAGGATGTAATATCTGCCTGGTGATGGGGGGAGGTGTAATGGCTGCCTGGCAATGTGTAATGGCTGCCGGTGATGGGGGATGTAATGGCTGCCTGGCGATGGGGGATGTAATGGCTGCCTGGCGATGGGGGGTGTAATGGCTGCCTGGTGATGAAGGATGAATATCTGCCTGGCGATGGGGGTGTAATGGCTGCCTGGTGATGGGTGATGTAATGGCTGCCTGGCGATGGGGGGTGTAATGGCTGCCTGGCAATGGGGGGTAATGGCTGCCTGGTGATGAGGGATGTAATATCTGCCTGGTGAGGGGGATGTAATGGCTGCCTGGTGATGGGGATGTAATGACTGCCTGGTGATGGAGGATGTAATGGCTGCCTGGTGATGGGGGATGTATGGCTGCCTGGTGATGGAGGATGTAATGGCTGCCTGGTGATGGAGGATGTAATGACTGCCTGGTGATGGGGGGATAATGGCTGCCTGGTGATGGAGGATGTAATGGCTGCCTGGTGATGGGTGATGTAACGCCTGGTGATGGGGGATGTAATGGCTGCCTGGTGATGGAGGATGTAATGGCTGCCTGGTGATGGGGGATGTAATGGCTGCCTGGTGATGGGGGATGTAATGGCTGCCTGGTGTGGGGATGTATGACTGCCTGGTGATGGAGGATGTAGACTGCCTGGTGATGGAGAAATGGCGCCTGGTGATGGGGGATGTAATGGCTGCCTGGTGATGGGGGATGTAATGGCTGCCTGGTGATGGAGGATGTAATGGCTGCCTGGTGATGGGGGGAGTATGGCTGCCGGTGATGGAGGATGTAATGGCTGCCTGGTGATGGGGGGATAATGGCTGCCTGGTGATGGAGGATGTAATGGCTGCCTGGTGATGGAGGATGTAATGGCTGCCTGGTGATGGGGGATGTAATAACTGCCTGGTGATGGGGGATGTAATAGCTGCCTGGTGATGGGGATGTAATGGCTGCCTGGTGATGGGGGATGTAATGGCTGCCTGGTGATGGGGATGTAATGGCTGCCTGGTGATGGGGGATGTAATGGCTGCCTGGTGATGGGGGATGTAATGGCTGCCTGGTGATGGGGATGTAATGGCTGCCTGGTGATGGGGGATGTAATGGCTGCCTGGTGATGGAGGATGTAATGGCTGCCTGGTGATGGAGGATGTAATGACTGCCTGGTGATGGAGGATGTAATGACTGCCTGGTGATGGGGGATGTAATGGCTGCCTGGTGATGGAGGATGTAATGGCTGGTGATGGGTGATGTAATGGCTGCCTGGTGATGGGGGATGTAATGGCTGCCTGGTGATGGGGGATGTAATGGCTGCTGGTGATGGGTGATGTAATGGCTGCCTGGTGATGGGGGATGTAATGGCTGCTGGTGATGGGGGATGTAATGGCTGCCTGGTGATGGGGGATGTAATGGCTGCCTGGTGATGGGGGATGTAATGGCTGCCTGGTGATGGGGGATGTAATGTGCTTGGCAATGGAGGATGTAATGGCTGCCTGGTGATGGGGGATGTAATGGCTGCCTGGTGATGGGGGATGTAATGGCTGCCTGGTGATGGGGGATGTGGCTGCCTGGTGATGGGGGATGTAATGGCTGCCTGGTGATGGGATGTAATGACTGCCTGGTGATGGGGATGTAATGGCTGCCTGGTGATGGGGATGTGGCTGCCTGGTGATGGGGATGTAATGGCTGCCTGGTGATGGGGGATGTAATGGCTGCCTGGTGATGGGGGATGTAATGGCTGCCTGGTGATGGGGATGTAATGACTGCCTGGTGATGGGGGGATGTAATGGCTGCCTGGTGATGGGGGATGTAATGGCTGCCTGGTGATGGGGGATGTAATGGCTGCCTGGTGATGGGGGATGTAATGGCTGCTTGGCAATGGAGGATGTAATGGCTGCCTGGTGATGGGGGATGTAATGACTGCTTGGCGATTGTGCAACGGTGGGGCTTCCTCTTCCTCCTGCCGTTGCACTCTAGCACTTGTTAGGTTCCTTACGCTACTTTTGTGCTGCGTGACTCTCACGGTGTTGTGTACATGATTGTGTAGCCGTCGTAATAGTTGCAGTTACACTGTGTGGCGGTGTGGCGGGTAAGATGGAGGCAAATTATTGAAAATCGATAAATGTTTCCATATTAATATTATACTACTAATAACTTTTATCAGGATGCTGTATTGTTAATTTGCAAAATTTCTCAATAATTATATCGTATATTTTGAGAAACTGTTGTTAAAGCTATTTTACACATTCTTATCTTCAAACATATCAGTAATACAGAACAGCTGAAATTTGCACGAGGAAAATATAGCCTAGTTCATAAAAAGTTAAGTACAGCTCCTCCCAGACTTACGACGGGGTTAGGGACCCAAATCCAGGTCATAACTCGGAAATGCAAAAAATAATACATATAAAATCTAAAATGAAATACAGCACAATAAAAGTACAGTACATGTACTCCCCGACATACGACGAGGTTAGGGACCGACATTCAGGTCGTAAGTCGGAAACTAAATAACAAATAGAAAATCGAAAATTTGGGTCTCCTTTTCTTCTCAGCACCACAAAACACTCACTTTAAGCCAGCCATTTTAAAGTGAATTATAGATGAAAATTTTGTCTGTGTACAGGACTCAAAAATACCATAATTTGACACATTTTAGTACGACTGAGGCATTAAATAAGTCTGCGGGTGGGCGTAAGTCAGAGTCGATATGAAATCGGGAGTACCTGTA
>NW_024751347.1:0-5953 GCF_018991925.1 Homarus americanus
TTCGTGGGTGATATAATCATAGTCGTGTTTGTTATAATCATGGTCCTGGTTGTTATAATCATGGTCGTGGTTGTTATAATCATGGTCGTGGTTGTTATAATCATAGTCCTGCTTGTTATTATCATGGTCGTTTTTGTTATAATCATAGTCCTGGTTGTTAAAATTCTGGTCCTGGTTGTTATAGTCATCGTCCTGGTTGTTATAATCATGGTCGTGGGTGTTATAATCATTGTCGTAGTTGTTATAATCATGGTCGTGGTTGTTATAATCATTGTCGTGGTTTTTATAATCATAGTCGTGGGTGATATAATCATAGTCTTGGTGTTATAATCATGGTCGTGGTTGTTATAATCATAGTCTGGTTTGTTATAATCTAGTCCTGGTTGCTATAGTCATCGTCCTGGTTGTTATAATCATGGTCGTGGTTATTATAATCATGGTCTCGTGGTTGTTATAATCATGGTCTTGGCTTGTTATAATGGTCGTGGTTGTTATAATCATGGTCATGGTTGTCATAATAACCAGTCGTGGTTATAATCATGGTCGTGGTTGTTATAATCATTCGTGGTTGTTATAATCATGGTCATGGTTGTTATAATCATGGTCGCTGTTATTATAATCATGGTCGTGGTTGTTATATTCATGGTCGTGGTTGTTATAATCACGGTCGTGGGTGATATGATCATAGTCGTGGTTGTTTTAATCATAGTCGTGGTTGTTATAATCATGGTCGTGGTTGTTAAAATCATAGTCATGGTTGTTATAATCATGGTCGTGGGTGATATAATCATAGTCGTGTTTGTTATAATCATGGTCCTGGTTGTTATAATCATGGTCGTGGTTGTTATAATCATAGTCCTGCTTGTTATTATCATGGTCGATTGTTGTTATAATCATAGTCCAGGTTGTTATAATCATGGTCCTGGTTGCTATAATCATCGTCCTGGTTGTTATAATCATGGTCGTGGTTGTTATAATCATAGTCGTGGTTATTATAATCATTGTCGTGGTTTTTATAATAATGGTCGTGGTTATTGTAATCATGGTCGTTGATGTTATAATCATGGTCGTGGTTATTATAATCATGGTCCTGGTTGTTATAATCATGGTCGTGGTTGTTATAATCATGGTCCTGGTTGTTATAGTTATCGTCCTGGTTGTTATAATCATTGTCGTGGTTGTTATAATCATAGTCATTGTTGTTATAGTGATGTTCCTGGTTGTTATAATCATGGTTGTGGTTGTTATAATCATGGTCCTGGTTGTTATAGTCATGGTCCTGGTTGTTATAATCATGGTCGTGGTTGATATAATCATGGTCGTGGTTGTTATAATCATGGTCGTGGGTGATATAATCATAGTCGGGGGTGATATAATCATAGTCGTGGTTGTTATAATCATGGGCCTGGTTGATATAATCATGGTCGTGGTTATTATAATCATGGTAGTGGTAGGCTATAATCTTGGTTGTGGTTATTATAATCATGGTTGTGGTTGTTATAATCATGGTCTTGGTTATTATAATCATGGTCGTAGCTGTTATAATCATGATCTTGGTTGTTATAATCATGGTCGTGGTTGTTATAATCATGGTCTTGGTTGTTATATTCATGGTTGTGCAAGTTATAATCATGTTCATGGTTATCATAATCATGGTAGTGGTTATAATCATGGTCGTGGTTGTTATGATCATGGTGGTGGTTGTTATAATCTTGGTCGTGGTTGTTATAATCATAGTCGTGGTTGTTATAATCATGGTCGTGCTTGTTATATTCATGTTTGTGGTTGTTACAATCATAGTCGTGGTTGTTATAATCATGGTCGTGGTTGTTATAATCATGGTTGCGGTTGTTATAATCATGGTCGTGGTTGTTATAATCATGGTCGTGGTTGTTATAATCCTGGTCGTGGTTATGATAATCATGGTCGTGGTTGTTATATTCATGGTCTTGGTTGTTGTAATCATGGTCGTGGTTGTCATAATAATGAGCGTGGTTATGATCATAGTCGTGGTTGTTTTATTCATTGTCGTGATTGTTATAATCATGGTCGTAGTTATGATCTTTGTCGTGGATGTTATACTCATGGTCGTGGTTGTTATAATCATGGTCGTGGTTTTTATAATAATGGTCGTGGTTGTTATAATCATGGTCGTGGTTGTTATATTCATAGTCGTGGTTTATATAATCATGGTCGGGGGTGATATAATCATAGACGTGGTGTTATAATCATGGTCGTGGTTATAATTATTGTCGTGGTTGTTATAATCATGGTTGTGGTTGTTATAATCATGGTCGTGGTTCATATAATCATGGTCGTGGTTATTATAATCATGGTCTTGGTTGTTATAATCATAGTCCGGGTTGTTTTAATCATGGTCCTGGTTGTTATAATCATGGCCGTGGTTGTTATAATCATGGTCCTGGTTGTTATAGTCATGGTCCTGGTAGGTTATAATCATGGACGTGGTTATTATAATCATGGTCGTTGTTGTTATAATCATGGTCGTAGTTGTTTTTAATCATGGTCGTGGTTGTTATAATCATAGTCGTAGTTGTTATAATCATGGCCTAATCATGGTGGTTGAATATAATCATGGTCGTGGTTCTTATAATCATGGTCGTGGTTATTATAATCATGGTCGTGGTTTTATAATCATGGTCGTGGTTGTTATAATCATGGTCGTGTTTGTTATAATCATGTCGTGGTTATTACTATCATGGTCGTGGTTGTTATAATCATGGTCGTGGTTGTTATAATCATGGTCGTAGTTGTTATAATCATGGTCGTGGTTATTATAATCATGGTCGTGGTTGTTATAATCATGGTCTTGGCTTGTTATATTCAAGGTCGTGGTTGTTATATTCATGGTCATGGTTGTCATAACCATGGTCGTGGTTATAATCATGGTCGTGGATGTTATAATCATAGTCGTGGTTTTTATAATCATAGTCGTGGGTGATATAATCATAGTCTTGGTGTTATAATCATGGTCGTGGTTGTTATAATTATGGTCGTGGTTATTATAATCATGGTCGTGGTTGTTATAATCATGGTCGTGGTTGTTATAATCATGGTCCTGGTTGTTATAGTCATCGTCCTGGTTGTTATAATCATGGTCGTGGTTGTTATAATCATTGTCGTGGTTGTTATAATCATAGTCGTTGTTGTTATAGTCATGTTCCTGGTTGTTATAATCATGGTTGTGGTTGTTATAATCATGGTCCTGGTTGTTATAGTCATGGTCCTGGTTGTTATAATCATGGTCGTGGTTGATATAATCATGGAGGTGGTTGTTATAATCATGGTCGTGCGTGATATACTCATAGTCGGGGGTGATATAATCATAGTCTTAGTTGTTATAATCTTGGGCCTGGTTGATATAATCATGGTCGTGGTATTATAATCATGGTAGTGGTAGGTTATAATCTTGGTTGTGGTTATTATAATCATGGTCGTGGTTGTTATAATCATGGTCGTGGATCTTATAATCATGGTCGTGGTTATAATAATCATGTTCGTGGTTGTTTTAATCATGGTCCTGGTGATTATAATCATGGTCGTGGTTGTTATATTCATGGTCGTGGTGGGTATAATCTTGGTCGTGGTTGTTATAATCTTGGTCATCGTTGTTATAATCATTGTGGTGGTTGGTATACTCATGGTCGTGGTTGTTATAATCAAGGTCCTGGGTATTACAATCATGGTCGTAGTTGTTATAAACATGGTCGTGGTTCTTATAATCATGGTCGTGGTTATTAGAATCATGGTCGTGGTTTTTATAATCATGGTCGTGGTTATTATAATCATGGTCGTAGTTGTTATAATCATGGTCGTGGTTGTTATAATCTTGGTCATAGTTGTTATAATCATGGTCGTGGTTGTTATAATCATAGTCGTGGTTGTCATAATTATGGTCGTGGTTGTTATAATCATGGTCGTGCAAGTTATAATCATGGTCATGGTTGTTATAATCTTGGTCATCGTTATAATCATGGTAGTAGTTGTTATAATCATAGTCGTGGTTGTTATAATCATGGTCGTGGTTGTTATAATCATGGTCGTGATTGTTATAATCATGGTCGTGGTTGTTATAAACATGGTCATGGTTGATATAATCATGGTCGTGGTTGTTATAATCATGGTCGTGCAAATTATAATCATAGTAGTGGTTGTTATAATCATGGTCGTGGTTGTTATAATCATGGTCGTGCTAGTTATAATCATGGTCGTGGTTTTTTAATCATGGTCTTTGTTGTTATAATCATTGTCGTGGTTGTTATAATCATGATCGTGGTTGTTGTAATCATTATAATCATGGCCCTTGTTGTTATAATCATTATCGTGGTTGGTATATTCATGGTCGTGGTTGTTATATTCATGGTCGTGGTTGTTATAATCATGGTCGTGGTTGTTATAATCATGGTCGTGGTTGTTATAATCATGGTCTTGGTTATTATAATCATGGTTCGTGGTTGTTATAATCATGGTCTTGGCTTGTTATAATCAAGGTCGTGGTTGTTATAATCATGGTCATGGTTGTCATAACCATGGTCGTGGTTATAATCATGGTCGTGGTTGTTATAATCATAGTCGTGGTTGCCATAATTATGGTCGTGGTTGTTATAATCATGGTCGTGAAAGTTATAATCTTGGTCATGGTTGTTATAATCTTGGTCATCGTTATAATCATGGTCGTGGTTGTTATAATCATAGTCGTGGTTGTTATAATCATGGTCGTGGTTGTTATAATCATGGTCGTGATTGTTATAATCATGGTCGTGGTTGTTATAAACATGGTCATGGTTGATATAATCATGGTCGTGGTTGTTATAATCATGGTCGTGCAAATTATAATCATAGTAGTGGTTGTTATAATCATGGTCGTGGTTGTTATAATCATGGTCGTGCTAGTTATAATCATGGTCGTGGTTTTTTAATCATGGTCCTTGTTGTTATAATCATTGTCGTGGTTGTTATAATCATGATCGTGGTTGTTGTAATCATGGTCGAGGTTTTATAATCATGGTCGTTTTTGTTATAATTATGGTCGTGGTTGTTGTAATCATGGTCGTGGTTGTTATAATCATGGTCGTGGTTGTTATAATCATGGTCGTGGTTATTATAATCATGGTCGTGGTTGTTATAATCATGGCCCTTGTTGTTATAATCATTATCGTGGTTGGTATATTCATGGTCGTGGTTGTTATATTCCTTGGTCGTAGTTGTTATAATCATAGTCCTGCTTGTTATTATCATGGTCGTTTTTGTTATAATCATAGTCCTGGTTGTTAAAATTCTGGTCCTGGTTGTTATAGTCATCGTCCTGGTTGTTATAATCATGGTCGTGGGTGTTATAATCATTGTCGTAGTTGTTATAATCATGGTCGTGGTTGTTATAATCATTGTCGTGGTTTTTATAATCATAGTCGTGGGTGATATAATCATAGTCTTGGTGTTATAATCATGGTCGTGGTTGTTATAATTATGGTCGTGGTTATTATAATCATGGTCTTGGTTGTTATAATCATGGTCGTGGTTGTTATATTCATGGTCCTTGTTGATATAGTCATCCACCTGGTTGTTATAATCATGGTCGTGGTTGTTATAATCATTTTCGTGGTTGTTATAATCATAGTCGTTGTTGTTATAGTCATGTTCCTGGTTGTTATAATCATGGTTGTGGTTGTGATAATCATGGTCCTGGTTGTTATAGTCATGGTCCTGGTTGTTATAATCATGGTCGTGGTTGATATAATCATGGTCGTGGTTTTATAATCATGGTCGTTGGTGATATAATCATAGTCGGGGGTGATATAATCATAGTCTTGGTTGTTATAATCTTGGGCCTGGTTGATATAATCATGGTCGTGGTATTATAATCATGGTAGTGGTAGGTTATAATCTTGGTTGTGGTTATTATAATCATGGTCGTGGTTGTTATAATCATGGT
>NW_024751348.1:0-11215 GCF_018991925.1 Homarus americanus
TATGGGGGGTGGATATGGGGTGCAAAGACCTTTCCCATATTTATGGGAGGTGGATTATAGGTACAGAAAGCTCTCACATAATTTTGGTGGGTGGATTATGGGGTACCAGAAACCTTTCCCATATTTATAGGGGTACAGAAACCTCTCCATATTTATGTAGAATTGTATTATAGGTACAAAACCTCTCTCCCATATTTATAGGCGGGTGGATAAAGGGGTACAGGAAACCTCTCCCATATTTATGGGAGTTGGATTAGGGCTCAGAAACCTCTCCCATATTTATGGGGGTGGAATATATAAGGTACAGAAGACTCTCCCATATTTATGTCGGGTGGATTATGGGGTACAGAAACCTCTCCCATATTTATGTGGGGTGGATTATGGGGTACAGAAACCTCTCCCATATTTATGGAGGGTAGATTAAGGGGTACAAGGACCTCTCCCTTATTTATGGGGGGTGGGTTATGGGGTACAGAAATCTCTCCCATATTTATGTCGGGTGGATTATGGTGTACGGAAACCTCTCCCATATTTATGGGGGGTGGATTTTGGGGTACAGAAACCTCTCCCATATTTATGTCGGGTGGTTTATGGGGTACAGAAACCTCTCCCATATTTATAGGGGGTGGATTAAGGGGTACAGAAACCTCTCCCATATTGTAGAGATTGGATTATGGGAGTACAGGAAACCTCTCCATATTTATGTAAAATTGGATTATGGGGTACAGAAACCACTCCCATATTTGGGGTGGATTATGGGGTACAAAAACCTCTCCCATATTTATGGCGGGTGGATAAGCTGTGGTATCTCATATTGGGGTTGGATTAAGGGAACAGAAACCTCCTATTTAGGGGGGGTGGATTATGGGGTGCAGAAAACCCTCCCATATTTATGTCGGGTGGATTATGGGGTATAGAAACCTCTCCCATATTAATGTCGAGTGGATTATGGGGTATAGAAACCTCTCCCATATTTATGGTGCGTGGATTATGGGGTAAAGAAACCTCTCCCATATTTATGTCAGGTGGATTATAGGGTACAGAAACCTCTCCCATATTTATGTGGGGTGGATTATGGTGTACAGAAACCTCTCCCATATTTATGGGGGGTGGATTGTGGGGTACAGAAACCTCTCCCATATTTATGTGGGGTGGATTATGGGGTACAGAAACCTCTCCCATATTTATGTGGGGTGGATTATGTGGTACAGAAAACTCTCCCATATTTATGTTGGGTGGGTTATGGGGTACAGAAACCTCTCCCATATTTATGTCGGGTGGATTATGGGGTATAGAAACATCTCCCATATTTATGTCGGGTGGATTATGGGGTACAGAAACCTCACCCATATTTATGTCGGGTGGATTATGGGGTACAGAAACCTCTCCCATATTCATGGGGGGTGGATTAAGGGGTACAGAAACCTCTCCCATATTTATGTGGGTGGATTATGGGGTACTAAAACCTCTCCCATATATATAGCGGGTGGATAAAGCGGTACAGAAATATATGGGGGTGGATATAAGTGCAAGAAACCTCTCCCATATATATGTCGGGTGGATTATAGGGTACAGAAACCTCTCCCATATTTATGTGGGGTGGATTATGGGGTACAGAAACCTCTCCCATATTTATGGGGGGTGGATTATGGGGTACAGAAACCTCTCCCATATTTATGTGGGGTGGATTATGGGGTACAGAAATCTCTCCCATATTTATGTGGGGTGGATTATGTGGTACAGAAACCTCTCCCATATTTATGTTGGGTGGATTATGGGGTACAGAAACCTCTCCCATATTTATGTCGGGTGGATTATGGGGTATAGAAACATCTCCCATATTTATTTTGGGTGGATTATGGGGTACAGAAACCTCTCCCATATTTATGTCGGGTGGATTATGGGGTACAGAAACCTCTCCCATATTCATGGGGGGTGGATTAAGGGGTACAGAAACCTCTCCCATATTTATGTGGGTGGATTATGGGGTAATAAAACCTCTCCCATATATATAGCGGGTGGATAAAGCGGTACAGAAACCTCTCCCATATTTATTGAGGTTGGATTAAGGGGAAGAGAAACCTCTCCCATATGTAGGGGGGGTGGATTATGGGGTGCAGAAACCTCTCCCATATTTATATCGGGTGGGTTATGGGTACAGAAACATCTCTCATATTTATGTGGGGTGGATTATGGGGTACAGAAACCTCTCCCATATTTATGGGGGGTGGATTAAGGGGTACAGAAACCTCTCCCATATTTATATCGGGTGGATTATGGGGTATAGAAACATCTCCCATATTTATGTCGGGTGGATTATGGGGTACAGAAACCTCTCCCATATTTATGTCGGGTGGATTATGGGGTACAGAAACCTCTCCCATATTCATGGGGGGTGGATTAAGGGGTACAGAAACCTCTCCCATATTTATGTGGGTGGATTATGGGGTACTAAAACCTCTCCCATATATATAGCGGGTGGATAAAGCGGTACAGAAGCCTCTCCCATATTTATTGGGGTTGGATTAAGGGGAACAGAAACCTCTCCCATATGTAGGGGGGGTGGATTATGGGGAGCAGAAACCTCTCCCATATTTATATCGGGTGGGTTATGGGTACAGAAACATCTCCCATATTTATGTGGGGTGGAATATGGGGTACAGAAACCTCTCCCATATTTATGGGGGGTGGATTAAGGGGTACAGATACCTCTCCCATATTTATGGGGGTGGCTTATGGGGTACAGAAACCTCTCCCATATCTATGTCGGGTGGATTATAGGGTACAGAAACCTCTCCCATATTTATGTGGGGTGGATTATGAGGTACAGAAACCTCTACCATATTTATGGGGGGTGGATTATGGGGTACAGAAACCTCTCCCATATTTATGTGGGGTGGATTATGGGGTAAAGAAACCTCTCCCAAAATTATGGGGTTGGATGATGGGGTACAGAAACCTTTCCCATATTTATGGGGGGTGGATTATGGGGTCTCCCACAGACAGAAACCTCTCCCATATTTATGTGGGGTGGATTATGGGGTACAGAAACCTCTCCCATATATATGGGGGGTGGATTATGAGGTTCAGAAACCTCTCCCATATTTATGGGGGTGGATGGGGTACAGAAACCTCTCCCATATTTATTGGGGTTGGATTAAGGGGAACAGAAACCTCTCCCATATTTTCGGGGGGTGGATTATGGGGTGCAGAAAACTCTCCCATATTTATGTCCGGTGGATTATGGGGTACAGAAACCTCTCCCATATTTATGTCGGGTGGATTATGGGGTATAGAAACATCTCCCATATTTATGTCGGGTGGATTATGGGGTACAGAAACCTCTCCCATATTTATGTCGGGTGGATTATGGGGTACTAAAACCTCTCCCATATTTATGGCGGGTGGATTAAGGGGAACAGAAACCTCTCCCATATTTAGGGGGGGTGGATTATGGGGTGCAGAAACCTCTCCCATATTTATGTCGGGTGGGTTATGGGTACAGAAACTTCTCCCATATTTATGTGGGGTGGATTATGGGGTACAGAAACCTCTCCCATATTTATGGGGGGTGGATTAAGGGGTACAGAAACCTCTCCCATATATATGGGGGGTGGATTAAGGGGTAGAGAAACCGCTCCCATATTTATGGGGGGTGGGTTATGGGGTACATAAGCCTCTCCCATATTTATGTGGGGTGGATTATGGGGTATAGAAACCTCTCCCATATTTATGTCGGGTGGATTATGGGGTACAGAAACCTCTCCCATATTTATGTCGGGTGGATTATGGGGTACAGAACCCTCTCCCATATTTATGTCGGGTGGATTATAGGGTACAGAAACCTCTCCCATATTTATGTGGGGTGGATTATGGGGTACAGAATCCTCTCCCATACATATGGAAGGTGGATTATGGGGTACAGAAACTTCTCTAATATTTATGGGGGTTGGATTATGGGGTACAGAAACCTTTCCCATATTTATGTGGGGTGGATATGGGGTACTAAAACCTCTCCCATATTTATGGTGGGTGGATAAAGGGGTACATAAACCTCTCCCATATTTATGGGGGTTGGATAAAGGGGTACAGAAACCACTCCCATATTTATGGGAGGTGGATTATGGGGTACAGAAACCTCTCCCATATTTATGTCGGGTGGATTATAGGGTACAGTAACATCTCCCATATTTATGTGGGATGGATTATGGGGTACAGAAACCTCTCCCATATTTATGGGGGGTGGATTATGGGGTACAGAAACCTCTCCCATATTTATGGGGCGTGGATTATGGGGTATAGAAACCTCTCCCATATTTATGTCGGGTGGATTATAGGGTACAAAAACCTCTCCAATATTGATGTCGGGTGGATTATGGGGTAGAGAAACCTATCCCATATTTATGGGGCGTGGATTATGGGGTCCAGAAACCTCTCCCATATTTATGTCGGGTGGATTATAGGGTACAGAAACCTCTCCCATATTTATGTGGGGTGGATTATGGGGTACAGAAACCTCTCCCATATTTATGGTGGGTGGATTATGGGGTACAGAAACCTCTCCCAAATTTATGTGGGGTGGATTATGGGGTACAGAAACCTCTCCCATATTTATGTGGGGTGGATTATGGAGTACAGAAACCTCTCCCATAATTATGGGGGGTTTGATTATGGGGTACAGAAACCTTTCCGATATTTATGGGGGGTGGATTATGGGGTACAGAAACCTCTCCCATATTTATGGGGGGTGGATTATGGGGTACAGAAACCTCTCCCATATTTATGGGGGTGGATTATGGGGTACAGAAACCTATCCCATATTTATGTCTGGTGGATTATGGGGTACAGAAACCTATCCCATATTTATGTCTGGTGGATTATAGGGCACAGAAACCTCTCCCATATTTATGTGGGGTGGATTATGGGGTACAGAAACCTCTCCCATATTTATGTCGGGTGGATTATGGGGTACAGAAACCTCTCCCATATTTATGGGGGTGGATAAAGGGGTACAGAAACCTCTCCCATATTTATGGGGGTTGGATAAAGGGGTACAGAAACCTCTCCAATATTTATGGGGGTTGGATTAAGGGGTACAGAAACCACTCCCATATTTATGGGAGGTGGATTATGGGGTACAGAAACCTCTCCCATATTTATGTCGGGTGGACTATGGGGTACAGTAACATCTCCCATATTTATGGGGTGGATTATGGGGTAGCCAGAAACCTCTCCCATATTTGTCGGGTGGATTATGGGGGGCAGAAACCTCTCCCATTTTTATGTGTGGTGGATTATGGGGTACAGAAACCTCTCCCATATTTATGGTGGGTGATTCAGGGGTACAGAACCTCTCCCATATTTATGGGGGTGGATTATGGGGTACAGAAACCTCTCCCATATTTATGTTGGGTGGATTATGGGGTACAGAAACCTCTCCCATATTTATGTCGGGTGGATTATGGGGTATAGAAACCTCTCCCATATTTATGGGTGGTAGATTAAGGGGTACAAGGACCTCTCCCTTATTTATGGGGGGTAGGTTATGGTGTACAGAAATCTCTCCCATATTCATGGGGGGTGGATTAAGGGGTACAGAAATCCCTCCCATATTTATGTGGGGTGGATTATGGGGTACAGAAACCTCTCCCATATTTATGTGGGGTGGATTATGGGGTACAGAAACCTCTCCCATATTTATGTGGGGTGGATTATGGGGTACAGAAACCTCTCCCATATTTATGTGGGGTGGATTATGGGGTACAGAAAACTCTCCCATATTTATGGGGGGTGGATTATGGGGTACAGAAACCTCTCCCATATTTATGTCGGGTGGATTATAGGGTACAGAAACCTCTCCCACATTTATGTGGGGTGGATTATGGGGTACAGAAACCTCTCCCATATTTATGTGGGGTGGATTATGGGTGTATAGATATGTACATACCAAGATATGTGAACACGCCTGACGCCAGGACTCTTGTTACCATTCATTGTACCATTTATTCACATGTCCGTATTACTACATATTATTATAGCATGTCTGATATCTATGCTTATGTCTAATGCCTATGTTCATTTACTATGTCCCGATGTACTATGTCTGTACCGCGCTAGTCGAGTAATTAGAAGACCCCATTTATTGTCCTAGGAATGTCTAGCAACTCCCCTTGCCTAGCTAGCTAATTTCCCTCAGATCGGCTTCGGCCTGCCTACGACGAGGAGTTCCTTGTGCTGGCTCCTGTTCCTGTACCGGTTGGCTATCACGCCAAGTCTTGTACCACTTGTTGAATATATCTACTGCTCGTGCCCTGGAGTTTCAAGAACCTTGTCTAGGATTGCATCCACTACATGGCGCAGTTTGAGTAGCTCCAACACGACAGTTTACAAGCCTCAAGAGCCGGCCCCGTCTGTTTCCCGCCCAGAAGATATACTCCACAGTGCCCCTGGATTTACAGTGCTTTGTGACCTTGTGAAGTGCCCTAAGTGAAGTGCAGTGCCTTTTATGTCTCTTTGCTATGTTTCTGCGGCCCTACAGGTAGCAGACACGCCCTCAGCCCAGTTTCCAAGACAGCACTTCCGGCATACATCCTCCATCTACGCCGGCCCGCAGGCCACTGCCTGCGTCCTCCTCCCACTGAGCCAGCTCGCCCGCGCGCGGAGGAATACAAGCACCACCACCGCCGCCAGCCGCCAGCCGCCTCCTCTCACTTCACAAATATTACAGTCAGTACTCTTTTACTTGCCCGCCAGTTCCTGCACTTAAGCAAGTCCATTGACGAAAACATAGCACTTCACCTTATTCTCCTTGTCTTTCCCATCGCAACCATACCAAACACGAGATGTCTGACCACGACGATTTGCCGGGAAATTTAGATGAGGATTATGAGGTAGACGAAGCCTCACAGACCCCCCCACCCCCCCTCACGCCTCACACTCCAGGCGCGCCAAATTCAAAGGATGGGAGCCAGGATATACGTCGGTTAATCCACTTCCTACAAGTTTCTCAAGAGAAGGAAGCCCAAAGACGTCAATTAGAGGAGGAAAAACGACGTCAAGAGGAATGGTCAAGACGTCAAGAGGAATTGTCAAGACAGTCAGAGGCATCAGCTTACCGCCTTCAACTTCAACAACAACACCAAGCTGATAACCACAAACTCCTGCGACTATTGGAATTGCTGGTAACGAGGACGACTTCACCAGCTGCCACAACCAATTCGCCAGCTTCAGCCTCTTCATCTATCCTTCAGACAACGCCCCCTCACACGTCACCTATCCCCCTTGGGTATACCTCAGTGCCCTCTCAACCACCTGCTCCAGTCTCAACTCTCGTCGACCTCTCCGTGCCTCCTCCACCGCCTGCCGTCTCGAGTACACCCCTGCACAGCAAGTCTTCAGTTCCCAGTCCCCCACCTCTTCAACCTGATGCAACATATCAAGTATACCGTCAATGGCGACGTCGTTTCGAAGACTTTGCTGTTATGTCTGACCTCTACCGAATGCCCCCTCATAAACAACTCATCCAATTAAGATCGTGCATTTCCCTCGATGTTCAACGCCTCCTAGAGCACACGCTAGCCATTCCCCCTGACTCCCCCATGTCAGTGACAGAGGTTTTAAACGCCTTGCAGAGTCATTTCTGTGGCCTCCGCAATGAAGCTTTGCGTCGTAGGGAACTGCTATCCTGCAAACAAGCTTCTGGGGAATCATTCTCAGACTTCTACGCACGACTTAAGGACCTAGCAGCCGAGGTGGACCTATGTACAGGCGATCCTGTAACCTGTGCCGAGATCCAGCTCAAGATGATCTTGCTGATGGGTGTACGTGACGAGGACCTGCTTCAGAAACTCCTCACCCTCGACGCCGCCTCTTCCCTCACCGACTTCGTCACCTGTTGCAGGTCGTATGAGGCCACAAGAGAGGCTGCCTCAGCTATACACTCATCGCCATCTCAAGTCCACGCTATCTCCACCTACAAGAGGAATCAATGCCAGATGCAGACGGCGTCCTCTCCACAGCCCCCGTCACAGTCACCAGTGTTTTCTCCCGAATCCTGCAGAAGCTGTCAGCGCCAGCACGGTCCAGGAAAGTGCCCTGCGGCTGATAGTACATGTCGAAACTGCGGGTTTCAAGGCCATTGGCCCCGCACAAGTCGATGTCGATGTCCTGCCAACAAGGCCTCATGCAACACTTGCAACAAGCAAGGACACTTCGCCAAGTGTTGCAGGTCCACCAAGAAGCCTCCATCTCCAGGTCAAAACGTCTCTTCACAGCCCGACAGAACGTCCACACCACCGTCTCCCAAGAATAACAAAGGATGCCGACGTGTGGATGATACCTCGAGTGACAGGTCCCCCAAGCCCGTCAATGTTCGTCTGTCCTACGGTACCAACTCTTCCAACCTCCTGATGATACCTGACACGGGCGCGGACATCACGGTGATTGGACCAACACACCTGGACGCCCTCAACATCCCAGGAGTAGCCTGTCACCCACAGCCATGAACGACGTGCTCACAGCGGACGGGTCCCCGATGTCTCCACCTTTAGGTTGCTTCAAGGCAACACTACAGCTCGGTCCCAAGTCTTGCCTTGCCACAGTCCACGTCCATGAGGGCATCCAAACCCCTCTCTTGTCATGTGGCCATTGTCAGGACTTGGCCATCGTCTCCTCCGAGTTCCCAAAGCCCATCCTCGCTGTGACACACCTCAACAGGTGTGCAGAGATACCTGTTTCAGCCATGACCACACCTGCTGCCGCCCGGGAGTTCTTTTTTCGTCAGTTCAGCGACGTCCTTGTCTCCAAGCCCGACCTCCAGAAGACGCCGCTCAAGAAGATGACAGGCCCCCCGATGAGAATCCACCTCAAGCCTGGCGCGACGCCTTTCGCCATCCACACACCCAGGCCTATCCCCTTTGCCATACGGGACAAGGTGAAGGCGGAGCTCGATTCTCTGGTGCAGCAGGGGATCATCAGACACGCCAGTGAGGAGCCCTCCGAGTGGTGCCACCCTATGGTCTTGGCACCCAAGCCTGTAGGTGTTCGCATCACAGTGGACCTCACCCATCTCAACTCGCAGGTCTCCCGTCCCGCCCATCCATCGCCTACGCCCATCCAAGCAGTCCGCAGCGTCACCCCGTCTGCAAAGTTCTTTACCACGGCGGATGCACTACATGGGTACTGGCAAGTCGACCTGGCAGAAGAAGATCGCCACCTCACTACATTCATCACGCCCCACGGCCGCTTCCAACACTGCCGCGGACCCATGGGCTTCGCCGCAACGGGGGATGCGTACTGCCTCCGTGGGGATATGGCTCTGCAGGGTGTCACCAACTGCGTGAAGGTCGTAGATGACATCCTGCTCTTGGACGATGATCTCCCGGCCCACTTGAACCGAGTTCATCTGATGCTCACAAGATGTCGTGCCCATGGTATCACCCTGAACAAAGATAAATTTGTGGTCGCCCCAAATTTAACTTCTGCAGCTACAACATCTCGCCAGAGAATCTCAGCCAGTAAGAAGTCAAAACCGCCAGGGCACTTCTCTCCATGAAACCTAATCGGCCTCCGCTCATTTATAGGCCTGTCGTCAGCTTCTCCCCTGTCTTACATCAACCCCAACCTCTGCACCCCCTCCTGCATTTAAGCACTCTGCCTCTGAACTCCTGGCCCGGCTTCGCGATGGGGAATAACCCAAGAAAAGCATTACTGTCACCCACCAATCCCTGCTTTTCCTTGACGTCCTTACCAGTGGTCCTCCAGACCGACGCCTCCCGTCTATACGGCCTCGGATATGCCCTCCTTCAAGACCACGGCCAGGGTAGACTGTGCTTAGTTCAGTGTGGCTCCAGGTTTTGACGGACACGGAGACCAGATACGCCACCATTGAACTAGAGATGCTGGCAGTCGCCTGGGCTATGGCCAAGTGCCGCCTTTACCTGTTCGGCCTTGGGCATTTCACCCTCATGACGGACCATCGCCCGCTCATACCCATTCTTAATCACTACACGTTGGACGCCATCGAAAATCCTCGCCTCCAACGTCTCAAAGAGAAGACCGCCCCTTACGTCTTTACAGCTGTGTGGCGCGCCGGGAAGCTTCTGTGCATACCAGACGCCCTCTCCCGAGCCCCTGTTAGTCGCCCCACACCTGAAGATGAAGTCGACTGTACCACGGCCGCGGCTCACGTTCGGTCTTTAGTGACACACACAGCCACTTCTCTTGCTGACAAGACGACGACGACGCCCTCCATCGAAGACGATAGGACTCTCCAGGAGCTTCGCATCGCCGCCGCTCAAGACCCGGCATACGTCCAACTCCTCGACTACGTCTCCGTTGGATTCCCCACCAACCGCTACGACATTCACGCCTCCGCCCTCCCCTTCTGGAAGCTAAAGGATAGCCTCTATGCGGACGGAGAGCTGGTGTTGTACTGCCCCAGGATCGTCGTTCCCGCTGCCCTCCGCCGGCGCACCTTATCCCGCCTCCATGACAGCCACCGCGGCGTTGAAGCCACCAGGCGCAGAGCCCGTCAGACCGTCTTCTGGCCTGGTATTGACGCCGATATTAAGAGCACGGTTGAGGCCTGTGAGCCTTGCCAGCAACTCCAGCCCAGCCAGCAACAAGAGCCGTACCTGTGCAATGACCTCCCAAAGCGGCCCTTTGAGTCCGTGTCCGCCAACTTCTTTAATGTGGCCGGAAAGTCTTTCCTGGTGGTCGCCGACAGGCTCTCTGGATGGCCCGTGGTAGTTCCCTGTGGTCGGGACACCACCTCTTCCAGGGTCATCCGGATGTTTTGTTGCTTCTTCCGGGAAGTCGGAGTGCCTCTCCGCCTCCGAACCGACGGTGGGCCCCCGTTCAATAGCCACGAGTTCAAGAGCTTCGCCGAACGCTGGGGCATCCACCACATCGTCACCTCCCCTCATTACCCGCAGGCGAATGGCCACGCCGAGGCAGCGGTAAAGTCCGTAAAATACCTCATCCTCAAGACAGCACCGACGGGGAACCTGGACTGCGAGGAGTTCGACAGGGGCCTACTGGAACTCCGTAACACCCCTACCCCTGCCGGACGCTCTCCTGCCCAGGTGTTGTATGGCCGCCCCCTTCGTACTTGTGTGCCTGCCCACCCCCAATCCTTCTTAGATGAATGGCAGATCAAGGCGGACGAGTGTGACCGCCGTGAGGCTGCCCGGATGGCCGAAGTGACAAGCCACTA
>NW_024751349.1:0-20416 GCF_018991925.1 Homarus americanus
GGATACATTTAGCTGGAGGTAGAGGGAACAAGGGGTGGTATAGTCGTCAAACTATCCGTTAATCTTTAACGTCGTGTACTCGGAGCTTCCGTCTTCTCGAGTGCCGGAGCGGGTCGCCGCAGTTGTTTTGGGGGTCGACCGCCGGGCAAGTTTTAGCATTCTTACTCAATGAAATACTGTACATTACAAATACACGTATAATATGACCTTAAGCTAAAATAACCGTTGACTGAGCTTTAGTTATCCTTAAAATAGCATCCATAAAAATAGAAAAACACGTAGGTTATTCTCGACGATCGTCTCGCGTCGGAGAGCGGCACTCGCCGACCCGTCTCCGGAGCGACGATCTACGGTCGTTCTTCGTGTCCTTCTCCCGGATCGCGCTTCCGCTGCCCGAGGCGACTTCTTCTGTGGGTTAAGTTTGTGATGTGAATGCTGCCTGCATTTAATAATTATACTGCACTACATCTATACAACCATTGCATAGGGTATTATAAATCAATCATAATGCCCTCGTAAAATATCGTGTTGATCATTTTTAATTTGTGTCGTGTACCGGTAAGCAGAGTGTCGAGTGGCCGGAGGTGTGTCCCGGGCCGACGGCGAGACGATACCCTACGTGATGGAACTAATCTACGATCGTAACTAGTCTATTGCTAGAAAATGCAATATACTGCACGCGAGACTACGTAAACGAGTACTTCTCGCAAACGACGACGGACCGTACGACTGCGCAATACGGGCCGAATCTCGAGCGGGCCCGCATCCGCGGACGGACCGCCCTCGGCGTGCCCGTCGACGGACACGCGCGCGACAAAAATCGCCACGACTATTTACTAAACGAAGAAACGGCACGTCGACGACCCGACAGCATTGTCGAATATTACGTCGTCGACGCGTTTACGTAAAATTGTTACCGGTCCCGCGTACGCGTCGGTGACGCGAGGCGCATTCCTAGAGAGCTAATAGCTTTAAACCAAATTTGGACTCAATTAAAGTGGTTTCAATGGAACAATTTACTTTGGTACTCGAGACTAACACAAAATACTAAAAAGACCCAATATACCCAAATGCACCTCGGCCCATCTCCTACAAAACATCGTTTTTGTAGTATCGCGTTAAAACGGACGCTCGTAAATCGACGCGGCTAAAATTACGAGACGCGAAATGGCCCGTTTACTCGTGATCGGATTCGCGGCAAGATGGGGAGGAGGGTTATCGGTTTGACAGTTGATGCCAAGGTCTAGAGCTTATTTATTTATCTGTCCTTAACAGTGACTTTCAGGTTTTCTCTTATGAAATATCACTAAACTGACTTGGAAGAATATAATTAACATTGCTGGAATTCTTATAAAATTGTGATTACTTTGAATATAAACATGCTATAGTTCACATACAAATTTTAGTTGTAACTAATTTTATTACAAAGGGCTACAAATTTTTTTCTCTTGTGCAAAATATACAACGTTTATGTTAAAATTATTAGCCGTCTTGTAACGATTTTAGCAATGCAAATTAAATTCTAACTTTTGTCTGTGATATTACTTAAGATAAAGCCCGGCGACACCGACGGTTGGCGCCCGGGTCTGTGGCGCATTTTTTCCCGGCCGGGAAATGACCCGGGTGAATATAATTAACATTCTTGGGATTCTTGTAACATACTGATTAATTTGTATATAAACATGCTATAATTTCCACTAGACATAACAATTTTAGTACCCAAATCAAATTAGTACAACAAAACTCCAGCTTTGCACTAAGGTCAATTATTTCTTTTAGTATGCTGTGTGCATGAAAATAAATGAAGAAATTGATGTAAATCTACCCAAAAATACAGTTCAAAAACTTTATAATATAAAATGTACTACAGTACTGTACACTAACGTACAACAATTTTTATCTCTCGAGCAAAATATATGACGTTAACATTCAAATTATTGGCTGTCTTGCAAGGATTCCAGCAATGCAAATTATAATCTCCTAACTTTAGTCTGAAATATTATGTAAGATAAAAACTGTAAGCCTAAAACCCTGGCTCAACAGATGGGGGAGAGAGTTAAGAGGAGATGTTTGACAGTTTGAGCCGAAGGTCTCTGTGAGTTTATTTAACAGTCCTACTAAGCTTCTCTCATTTTAAAATGCCAGTGAAATGACCTGGTACAATATAATTAACATTGCTGGGATTCTTGTAACATACTGATTAATTTGAATATAAACATGCTGTAATTTGCACCGGACATAACAATTTTTGTACCGTAATCAAATTAGTACAACAATGCTCCGGCTTTGCACCGAGGTCGTTTATTTCTTTTACGTTTCTTTTATTGTGGTGTCTGCATGTAAATGGATGAAGAAATTGATATAAATCTACCCAAAAATACAGTTGAAAAACTTTATATTATAAAATGTACTACAATTTTTATATCTTCAACAAAATACAGTATATATATAATGTTTATATTCAAATTATTGGCTGTCTTGCAAGGATTCCAGCTATGCAAATTGTAATCCCCTAACTTTAGTCTGAGATATTATATAAAATAAACACCTTAAAGCATAAAGTTATCACCAATGTTTTGTCTGGGAACACAAGGAGGGAGGTAGCCAGCGAGCAGGGGGGGGAAGTGAGGTGACAATGTCTTTATTTATTTGAGATAAGATTTGACAGTTGGCGCTGAAGGCCCGAGTGTTTATTTATCATTACTTAAGAGTGACTAAGCTCTTCTCATAATTTGCCACCCAAACGACCTGGGTGAATATAACTTGTAAGATAGTATTTGAATATCTGTGTAAACAATCTATATTTGCCATAGACATAACAATTTAAGTACCGTAATCGTTTAGTACACGTACAGTAAGGGTTTGCACTCGGGTCCATTGTTAACCGAGGGACCGCTGTAATTGCAGTATACTTATACTGTACAATATTGACTAAATTCACTAGATAACGTACATCACTAATGGTCGGTAAAACTTGTCAAGTCTCTCGGTATGAGTGGCACGTGTTAGTGCTCGAGTCTCCCGTCGTGGAAGTCCGTTTTCTCTCCCTTCGGGATGCCCGAGTCCATTTTCTCTTAATCTTAGAGTGCAGTGCACCAGAGACTTCGTTATTCCTCAGTAATGACACAGAATTTCAAATTGCAACTAGGGTTGCAATTGTTGAGGCAACTAGATATGTCCGATTACAGCAAATGTGTTATTGTCAATTTGTAGGTGAAAGATTTTATCCTCAATAGATGTAGGTTAACATTACACCTGGAGGAAAATGCTTACTAAAGCCTAAGGAATGATATTCCTTTAACACATAACATCTAGCCAGTACGGGAAGGATCGTCGTGTCTCCATCAGGGGGGTCTTGGAGTGGTGGTCCAGCAGGCATCACGGAAGTGTTTTTTCGAGGGGGGGCACGGACGTACGGTCGGCCTTTCACATACGCGGGTTTAGCATTCACGGATTCGCAAATACGCGGATTGCCCCGCCAGAGGAATATTCTGTACATTGAAGTAATTGAAGTACAGTCGGCCCTTAACATTCGCGGGGGTTAGGTAACAGAGATACCCGTGAATGTTAAAAATCCGTGTACTATTGCTACCCCCCCCCAAAAAACAATCCCTGGCCCCCCCATGTCCTTATTTACCGTATATACCTGTGTGTAGTTCGAGTTTTTAAGACAAAATTATTTGGCAAAAATTGGGGGTCGACCTCTTAACGGGTAATAGTTTCGTTAGGTTGAAAAATATTTACCAGTAACTACCAGAAAACAATGGAAACGATGCACCAACACACCACCAGCTGTGAGTGTCGGTACAGTTGCCAGGGCAGATCTCTTGCGAGCCCAAAGTAGCCAAATCCATGGTATGGTAGCACAGGACGATGTAAAACAAAGTATTCATTCATTAAAGTTAACTCGTAGATACTGGACATAAATTTTTGTTCATTACATTTCAAGCATCAATCTTTGTTAATTAAATTTGAAACAAGAAAAAACTACGATACTGGATTTTCATTAAAATATTACATCACAAGTATATTTTACCTTAACTGTGACTGAATGAATATATTCTCGGAAATAAATATGGAAATGTAATATTTTTGCTGGAATGACGTACATATTATAGTGGGAAGTGGGATAAAATCATGACGAAACACTTTCGCTTTCTTTCGTTGTTCAAAATATTTTACCGTAATCGCTTTTCGAATGGTTTTCAGTTAAAAAACTGTTGCATCACAAGTGAATTAGGATAGAATATTATTGTAATACAACAGTTTTTTAACTGAAAACCATTCGAAAAGCGATTACGGTAACATCTTTTGAACGAAAGAAAGCGAAAGTCATTGTTTTCGTCACGATTTTGTCCCACATTCCACTGTAATACTTACGTCATTTCAGCAAAAATATTTCATTTCTGTAACCGAAAACTATTAAAAAAATGAGTAACATCTCTTGAACATTGCAAGGTTAGGTGAAGTCTTTTGTTTTCGTCATGTATTTTATCCTATTTTACATTGAAATACATCACGTTTCAGCAAAATTACTATTTATTTCCTATTTTACATTGAAATACATCACGTTTCAGCAAAATTTCTATTTATTTCCAAGAATATATTCATTCAGGCGCAGTTTAGGTAAAATATACATGTGATGTAACATTTTTTTAATTGAAAACGATTCGAAAAACACGTACCCTCTGGCCCCGTTCAAGGAGAGGACTGGGAGAAGCTGTGTGGTGCTGCAGACGATGGCAAGGAAAATGATTTGGATTGATTTTAATGAAAATATTCAGAAATATGGTATCGTAGTATTTATTCAAGTCAATTAGGATAGAATATTATTGTAATACAACAGTAGTGACGATGTGGAGGAGGCGGAGGGATAGAGCGGGGAGGAGTGGTGACTGGCGGGAGCAGGGACGAGTGGAGATGCCAGCCAGTACATTACGGGTGTATTAATTGTTTTTATAGCTATTTTTGCATTTTAATGTTAAATACTGTACATTACCTTTCAACAAAACTACCATTTATTTCTGAGAAGATGGAAATGTAATATTTTTGCTGAAATGATGTACGTATTACAGTGGAAAGTGACGAAAGCAATGACTTTCGCTTTCTTTCGTTCAAAAGATGTTACCGTAATCGCTTTTCGAATGGTTTTCAGTTGTGGGATTATAAGGCTAATGATAGGATAGAATATTATTGTAATACAGTACGAGTACAACAGTTTTTTAACTGAAAACCATTCGAAAAGCGATTACGGTAAAATATTTTGAACAACGAAAGAAAGCGAAAGTCTTTCCTCATGATTTTATCCCACTTCCCACTATAATATGTACGTCATTCCAGCAAAAATATTACATTTCCATATTTATTTCCGAGAATATATTCATTCAGTCACAGTTAAGGTAAAATATACTTGTGATGTAATATTTTAATGAAAATCCAGTATCGTAGTTTTCTCTTGTTTCAAATTTAATTAACAAAGATTGATGTTTCAAATGTAATGAACAAACATTTATGTCCAGTATCTATAAATTAACTTTAATAAATGAATACTTTGTTTTACATCGTCCTGTGCTACCATACCATGGATTTGGCTACTTTGGGCTCGCAACAGATCTGCCCTGGCAACTGTACCGACACTCACAGCGGGTGGTGTGTTGGTGCATCGTTTCCATTGTTTACTGGTAAATATTTTTCAACCTAACGAAACTATTACCCGTTTAGAGGTCGACCCCCAATTTTTGCCAAATAATTTGGTCTTAAAAACTCAAACTACACACAGGTATATACGGTAAATAAGGACATGGGGGGCCAGGGATTTTTTAGGGGGGGGGGGGTAGCAATAGTACACGGATTTTTAACATTCACGGGTATCTCTGTTACCTAACCCCAGCGAATGTTAAGGGCCGACTGTATATGCTATCGGATGTTAACCGGCGCACGACTGTATGTGTTTTTGAAAGATGCAAATCCTCCGAGGATTCGCATCGCACGTAGCGCGAATTTGGATTGCGTGTCGTAAACGGACGCCGAGCCGGTCATTACCGGGATCGTACGTCAAATGAACCGAGGAATTATCGGAAAGACACAACGGGGAGAGAGGCGCTATTATTAGCCTTCGCGACGAGGGTACGCGCAACGCTCGAATAACTCGGCACAATGGGGCGAGCGAACCCTCGGGCATCGCGATGGGTTACCCGCCGCTAAACGACGGGCGACGCGCCGATTAAAATCCTATTTTGACGTTAAACCGACGCCATTTACGTATCGATAATATTTGGCAGATCCCATTTAGACCAATATATTGTATATTGCTGTACCTGTTCACTCTAATATCAACTACTATTTGCTCCGTCACTCCTCAAAAATCAGACGTGTCGTCGACGACTACATTGTGCATCTCGGTACGAATAAAACCGTCGCTACGACGCGGTGGCGAAACGTATGCCCCGAGGTCCGTCTCGGTCTAGCTCGTGACGTTCCAAAACTCTTCCGTTTAATGTATATTCCGATATTTTTGTAATCCTCGGTCGGGGCCTCGCTTCTAACCGGCACGATACATACATTAATATAGCTCAATGAATTTCTTGTTATAGTAAAGCATATACCGTACGGTCGTATGTCACACGAGGACGACTCCCTCGCTACCCGCCGTCTACGGCTATTGCTCATATAGTGACCGGATGTACCTGTACCAACTTATGCTGATGCACTGGGGATCACAGCAAAGTATTTCATCTAGAGTTTCAAATTTTACCGCTAGAAAATTCAATCGATACTTTTTGGGGGACCGTACATAATTTGGGGGGAACTGTTTTCGTTGTAGAAAAGTATCTTGGCTTTTATAATGTGAGTCTATAGGAATAGTGATTCGATTTACCATAGGTTTTTATAAGACACAGTACTCTTATAAACTGGGGAATGCCTGTACAACTTTCCTAACATTCAAAGTACCACAACAATATTAAATACAATACCACAGACTATTTGAGGTCCAGTAAACTTTATGTCCAGCCAACTTCATTCTAGTTCACATCAGGTCCACTGTAGGCAGTGTTGGAGAAAGTGCCTGAAAATATTACTTAAGATAAAGTACTGCACTGTTGATATGTAAAAATTTAAACTATGTCCTGTAGTCTTCTTCAAAACTATGCAAATAAAAGTTTACTCAACTCAACTGATTCATATAAGTAGAAAAAAGTATTTAGAGTACCACAGCATTTATAGAGTATCATAATTAATAAACAATGACATTATGTTTTGAAAACGAAAGTTAAAGTTATTAATATACTGTACTGTACTTTAAAGAACCACGAAATAAACACACATTCAAAATTGGGTATGGGATGAAAAACGTGAATCTGGGCCATATTTTGGAAGTGTCGCGTACCGCCGACGCCAATGGGACGCGACCTTACGCACAAACATTTACATAAATGCCCACTTTTATAGGATTACTGTACAAGTGTACTGAAATACAAGTACAGGTTGTACCTCTCCGGTCCGGCAACCACGGGACCCGACCGGTGCCGGACGCCGGAAATTTCCCGACCGTGGAAATTCGCCCTCTTCCTGGACAGATAGTGACTTCTGTTTACACTTGGAAGCACTAGCACCACTTTCTCTGCTTCGTGGTCTCTTTGAAGACATATTGAAGGGTTAAATGTCGTACAGTACCTTCTCAAATTTCGCGAGTTTTTAATTCGACGTTTTCTATTTGAACGCACAAAAAAAGCCGACACATTTAAAACTTTTGACGGCGGAAACTCAAATTTCGACGGGTTTGAATGGCCCGCCGACGTTCGGACGACGTGCACGATCGTGTAAACGGCGTTATTTCTCTTATGTACGAAAGATTCGTTATTATTTATTACTGAAAGTCTTTTGGATTGAATTAATGTTAGTGTGTGCAAAATGAGCAATACAATTCATTAATAATACGCTCAATATTAAAACGCGAGGAAATGAGACGGCACCGTTTTCGTCGATTACAAAACCGGTGACTGACTGGTTCTACGTATAAAACTGAAGAAAATAAGACCCTGGTTGTAGCTGTAGAAAAATTAATATGGTTCTTTTAAGTAATGTTAATAAATGGAACAATAGAAGTAGCTAACGATAA
Organism: Homarus americanus; assembly: GCF_018991925.1. NCBI lineage: Eukaryota > Metazoa > Arthropoda > Malacostraca > Decapoda > Nephropidae > Homarus > Homarus americanus. Next base: position 8,120 of record NW_024751349.1, read on the forward strand.
TGGTAAAGAAAAACAGAGATCGCGTATGCGAGTGCGCACGCGTGAAAACGTATCGTCATTACTTTACGTAAGAATGTGAAAGCAACACTTATTTACTGTTCATATATATTTTAATTAATGTTTCTGAATTTGTTTTTATTGAATTAATGTTTGTGTGTGCAAAATCAACAATACAATTTATTACTAATACGTGTAATATTAAAACGCGCGACGAGACGAGACGGCTGCCGGCATTGTTTTTGTTAAAGCTTACAAAACCGGTGACAGATTGGTTCTACATATAAAACTGAAGAAAATTAGACCCTGATTGTAGCTGTAGTAAAATTAATGTAAAAAAATTAATATGCTTGTTTGAAGTAATGTTATTTAATGTTAATAAATGGAACAATATAAGTAGCTAACCATCAATGGTAAAAAAAAAAGTGAAACTGAGCGTATGTAAGTGCGCACACGTGAAAACATGTCGTCGTTACTCTACTTAAGAATATGAAAGCAACACTTATTTACTGCTAGAATATATATTGAAGGGTTAAATGTTATGCTCTGTATAGACAAGCACAGAGAGAGAGCTGCCGGATGTAAACAAACCTTAATTTCCCCCGGCTTTGTCGTTGTTGTTTTTTTACGGGGATTAGCCCACCCGGGCATAGGTCACTGACCCACATTGGGGCCTGAGGGGCAAAAATTTAATACTCCTGTAATAATAATAATAATAATAATAATAATAATAATCAAGATTAAAAAAAAAAAAAAGCTGCCTATCTACCTATTGGACAAACTAAAATCGTTCCGGATCACAGAATGCCGGACTAGAGAGGTACAACCTGTACTCTAATACACTCGGCTCGTACGCCCAGTGACACGACGTGAAGTGACGACGTCGGTATTACCTCCCAGCGGCGTTTCTCCGTTTGCCGTTAACGGCGTCGTGTGCGAGACCGGACGGGTCTGTACGGTCGAGTCTCGACTTGTCGTACCGAGATGTGTTGTTGGTCCTTGAAGCTTCCTGGAAATGTGACCAATAGCTATATAATACACAACACTGTAAAACTCTTATATTATAGGCAGGGATTATTTGACCGGTACTCGGCACAATAACCGCCGCTTATTTGACAGAGATCTAAAATAAAACTAAATCCTTTTGTCAACAGAAATTATACAATTAAATAATACCATAATGTAATGACTTGTTTAATGCCCCCAACCATCCCGACTACAATCCTATACGATCCCCGCAGGTCCCGGTCAAATGGCCGACGGTTATTTGGCCCAGAATCGTGGTCAAATAACATCTTCGTACACTTATAATAAAGGCACTTGTTTGTTTAGTACCACGTGGAGAAACTGATTACTCAAATAGGTTAGGTTAGGTTGAAATAATCTTGTTCCAATGGTTTTTGATGTATTTTCAACTTTTATGACCTTCGGAAAATAGCTGCACGGCCAAAACGATAGTTTTACCAGTTTTTACTTGGATTTTTTCTAATAAATAAATATGATCTTAATTTCCTTACACTAACAAAAACAATGAATCTTCCAAAGTGAGTTAGACTTTCAACATGAAGGGTTAAAAAAACAACATTGAAAACCCTACCTAACCTAATCTAAACTACCTAACTTCTTGCGATGGACCAACAAAAACCGAATCGGCATACCCGGTTTCGTACGCGTCCAATAGTGTTTACATTTCGTGGACGCGACCGACGTAGAACGAAACTGCGACGATCTCGACGGATTCTTATCGTGCTGCCGGGAGAGAGGCACAATTTTGCAGGATTTATTATTTAAATCTCTCTGCTGTGACCAATCAGAGGACAGTGCAAATTTATTATGATATTTACACAGGAGCAAAAACTTTTTTTCTAGATATATTTAAGCCTCCTTCGTGACCTAAACGTTGAAGACGAGAACCGACTCACAGACAAAACATTAAAACACAAAAACAAAACATTAAAGAAATAACTTTTTCTGTTATCATTAGTTAAATACAGCTACTCCTCGACTTACGACCTACTCGACATACGACGGAGCGGCCATTTTTTTGGTCCGGTAAACACAGCTGTGAGCGCTAGCTCACAAATTTGGGATGTTTTCGAGCTTATTACATTAACTGAAGGATATATAGACTTACCTACTTGTGTATAAGGACCCGAGGATAAGATAAGTATCGTCAAGCAACTTTAGTGTTGGGAACTTACTGTTTACCTTACAAAAATAACTGCTCGGGGTCCCATCACTCCTGGCTGGGTGTTGTGGGATGTCAACATTGCCCCACGGAAAGTGAATTTTCGCTTAAGAACTCTACATGGAAGAGTAAAGAAAAGATAGTATTGGACGAAGTTCTTGAAGACCTTGAGTTGAGTAGTGATGAGTCTAATAAGAGTGATGAAGCACAAGGGAAGTTCGAAAGTGAGAAAATACAGCTACAACAAGAGGTAGTGAATAAGAAAGAAAATTCTAAAACAATGAGGGAGACAAGCTGGCATGAGGACAGTGAAAGCAAAGAAGTGAGAGAGGAGAAGAGACAAAATCATCTAGGACAAAAAACGTGTGTGGGTGGTAATAATAATGGAAATAACAGAAAGGAGATAGTGGAGAATGGATCAAGAACAGAGCAAAGTATGGAATTTGAAGGAAGCAGACAAGAACACACACACAAGGTGAAGTTGGTCGTGTCAGGAAGAGATTAATTTTTCCAGTCATGCCCGATGACCTTCCTTGAAAAATTAAAATGGGCAGTACAACTAGGACGGGAGCATCGCAGCTTTGAGCCTCTTTTGAAAGAAGGCACACACAAGCCTTATTTTACAGGCTGTGGAAATGTTGACAACTGTTGGGTACAAGGGATTACTGATGGTTTTGCCAGAGGAGAGCGACATACTACTTACAAAGGTTATAATCTTCAGGTACCCTGTAATACTAGACCCAGAATACTTATTGGATGACGAAAGATTTGTTTGGGTCAAGAGGCATTTAATAAGGGGCGATGAGAGAAGCCAGGTTATTGCTCTAATGAGAGGAAAGGTTCCAGAGAAAGTGTTCATCACAGGAGCAGGGTATAGGAAGGTGGCACTATATGTGGGGGGACCAATAATGTGTCTCAAGTGTTGCAGATGGGGACATAAGGCCTGGAGCTGTCAACTGGACCCACGTTGTAGATTCTGTGGGAAGAGGCACGAATCTAGCAACTGTAAGGACAAGATCAAAGCAGGAGAGAAAGTGAAGCCTTGTTGTTGTTGTAAGTGTGGTAAAACTCTCAATGCTAGTTCAATTGCATGCGAGATGAGGCCACGTATGAGAAGTGACCAACAAAGGAATTATTCAGAGAACACTGAGGAAGTACGCTGTGGTCTGACAGTGACAAGACAGCAGGAGAACACACAGACAGTGATTCCTGAGAATGCCTGGCATGAAGATTCAAGAAGGATAAGGACTGCGCTTGCGGCCGGAAGCGTTGTTGATGCCAGAAACAAACAGAGTAATAAACAAGTAGCAAGTGAGAGTAGTGGTGCAGCCCTCCAGGTTAGTGATAAAACTGTGCAAGAAATTCTGGGAGAAGAGGTGCTTAAGATGTTTCAGCTTTTGCAAAAGTTAGGTCAGAAAATAGAAGTGATAGAGAAAAGACTTGATACAGTGATAAATAAAGAAAGGGAAAACAAAGCTGTGAATAATGTAGAATTAAAAAGGAAAGAGGAAAGTGAAGAGCTCAAGCCTTTGAAAAATTCAGTGCTTAAAATAAGTATTACAGGGAAGGAGAGGAAAATAAAGGATTGTGTAGCGCAGGGAGCAACAACTGAAAGTTTTAAAAAGGTGTTGGTAAAGTGTAAAGATGCTGATAAAGAAAAACTTTTGAGGAAATGGGAATCTGTGCAGGAGGATTGGGCCTTCTTAAAGAATCTGATTGGAAAGGATATAAAATGTGTAAATATTAATCCTGGATCTAGCTAGCCTTAAGACGTCTTTAAGGTGGCGAGATGAGAATCCCAGGGCGAGATTCCTTGGCAGACGCCACGGCCCACCGCCACAGTCAACTTTTCCTGGGCCAGGCGCTCCGAGCTAGCGAGCGAGCCTGTAAACAACTCTGGCCTACTGACTCCGTCATATGATCACGGTCTACCCACTGTTCTTGGTTATATGTATGGAGCCGTATTAATATCCATGCTTAGGGATGACTAGCAGAAATATAGTCATCCCAGGTTAAGTATTGAACCACTGAATGAGAGTTCAAGGTACCAGGTTGTTCCTTGCAAACTAACAGGAGGTATTGTATGTTACTATAATTGTGGAGTTAGTCCAATGTGTTATGTATTCATCTGTAGTACCCATGAAAGAATAACCTGAGAGTATGAGGTTCTAACCACGAATTGAGAAGGTAATTTGTTCCTTGTTAAAGTAAGACCTGCGGGTCCAGGGTTATTGACAGTGTGTAAGCATTGCTAAATCTTACTTGTCACAGAAATACTACAACAGTATCCAATAAAGTAATGAATATTTGGAGGTGTTTAATGAGGTAATAAGTTCTTGAAGTGTTTGATGAATTAATAAGTTAATTTCGGTTCTGTTTAGCCTGAGTGAATCTAAGATGCATCTTCTCCACTCACTGTATTAATAAATATTGAGTTAGTAATCTGAGTATCACCACTCTACTCCTTCTAAACATTGGTTCCCAGAAAATAATACTTACTCACGTGCCTATACATCTACCACACTACCCAAAACCCTTCCATGAGTTCTGTTATATAATGAAAAGTCTGGGTGGTGGCAGCTACCCCTTGTAAGTATAAAACGTGTTATACAAAGAATCACATGGTTCCCCAGACTAACCCATGTATAAGAAAGACATAAAACAAAGTATACTTCAGAAAGGTAAGAACATTGAAACTGAAAATACAATCTATATGAAAGGAAATGAAAAGAAAGAACCTTGACTTGGAAAACATAAGTGGAGAAGCATAAGAGTTACTTATATAAGAACATATAAGAATATAAGGTATATAGAGGTAAAGAACATATAAGAATAAATATATATATGTAAAGAATGGAAGGAGAATAAGTATATTAAACAGGGTACTCATTGGAGGAATGCTACATAGAACAAATAAGTATATGAGTAAATAGAATACTAACAGAAAACAGTAGCTGGATGGTAAATTATTGAAAAGAGAAAACGCGGCCCGTTACAGGGACAGGAAAGGCGACCTGCTTAAACTATCTAGTAAAGGTATAAGAGGGGTCTCAACATACATTAAGAATTCCATACCAGCAGAACTAGTTGGAAACCCGAGTAGAGTACAAGGAATAGAAAGTGTCTGTATAAAGTTATATTTGAAGGAAGGAGAACTGAACATAGCAAATTTGTATATTTCTGGATGCTGTTTTGACCTCAACTTCTTACCAGATTGCATGTTTTTGGACTCAACTTTGGCTGTAAGAGATTTTAATGCTCGACATCCAAGACTCGAAACAATGGGGAGAATTAATAGAAATGGTATAAAATTTTGGCAATTTTTACAAGATCACCCAGATTCTTACTTGTTAGGAAATAAGGAAGTGACTCATATTAAAGGAGGAAGGTTAGACTATGCTTGCATGATAAGCAGTCAGGGAGTCCAGGGAGAATGTGAGATGATAAGGGAGCTAGTCAGCGACCATTTTGTTGTGTATGTTCAATTACCATTAGGGAAGAGACAGGTGAGATATAGGAGGAAGAGATTGAAACTAAACAAGGATGACACAGAAGTGTTTACCTAAAATATAGAGAAATGGTATAGAAATTATACACAAGTCTGTATGGATAGCTTTTATAATGACTTAGTTGGGGAGATAGAAATATATTTGACTAAGTCAACACAGAAAAAAATAAATGATAAGAGACATGGGGCTAGGAAACACTGCTATACCAATGACAAAATGTTGAAGGGATGGACACAAATGTTAAGGGCAGCACATAAAGATTGGGTAAAGAATGGTAGAAGAGAAGAAGATAGGGAAATCTTCATGGATATAGCCAAAATATGTGGGCAGGCTAGGAAGGAGGCAAGGGAGAAATATTGGCAAGATTTTGCACAGCACATTGGGGAGAGTAAAAATCTCAAAGAAATATGGCAGGATATTCACAAAATTAGAGGAAAAAGGAGTAATTTTATTAGCCATCCTCATCCAGAGGAAGAAGCTAATAAACTGGTTGACAAATGGGCTAAAGCTGCTAGTGTTGCCTCCCTGCCTAACAGGACAATAGAAGCATTAGATGAGTGGCAAAATGAAAGAAAAAGATTTATTTCATCAGCTCTAAATATTTGTGATGTAACATGTGTAGATATTACTCAAGATGCTGTTAAAAAAGGAAAATCTACAGCACCAGGCGAAGATGGTGTGACATATGAAATTTGGAACTGCTTAGTTGGTATGGAAAATAGTCCATTATTAGATTTATTCAACATGAGCTATGCAGAGGGTAGATTACCAACAGAATGGAAGAAAGCGATAGTTATTCCTTTCCCTAAGGCAACTGGTGGATACAGGCCAGTGTCTTTAACATCTTGTTTTTCCAAGATGATGGAGAGAGTATTATTAAATAGGCTTGTATATATTGTGGGGGAAAATCTATCTTGTAATTTATTTGGTTTTTTGGAAGGGAAATGTACTTCAGACTGTGTTATAAAATGTTTATCAAATGATGCAGACAGATGTAGAGTTTTTGTGGATTTACAAGGAGCATTTGATAAAGCTCACAGTGAAGTAGTTATGAATGAACTGGTTGCTCTAGGGGTATCAGGAAAGTTGTTACACTGGATAGGTGACTACTTGCATGGAAGGAGAATCTGTGTATGTTATCAGGGATGTTTGTCTGAGGAAAGAGCACTTGAACTAGGCACTCCCCAAGGGGGAGTATTGAGTCCAATGTTATTTAATGTGTTAATGAACAAGATAGCCTCACACAAATATCCCAAAGGAGTTGTAACCATCATTTATGCAGATGACATCTTATTTCAAGGAAACTCTGTAAAAAATTTGCAGATTGCATTAAATGATTTTAGTGTTCTTTCTCAAAAGATGGGCTTAGTTATGAATGAAGAAAAAACCAAGTGTGAATGTAAAGGAAGAGGAACTGAATCCGTTTTTCTAAATGGAAAAATTGTTGAGAAAGTGTCAAAGTATAAATATTTAGGAATGTATATTGGCTTTACTAGTGAAAGTAAAGAGGCAGAAATATATCATGTCCTCACTCAATGTAGAGCAAGATTACAGCCCTTGAAGGCTCTAGCATGTTGTGGTAAAGGTGCTGGGGTACCCATACTGAGAATGATGTGTATTTCTACCATCAGATCACTTATAGACTATGCAGCACCTGTCCTCTCTTGTATTGGTGAAGGAAGGCTACGGAAGCTTGAGATCATGCAAAAAGAAGCAATGAGAATTATTTTAGGGTGTCAAAAGAATGCAATGATTGAGATAATGAAAATGGAACTAGGGTTACAGAGCATTTCACAGAGGGTCAATGAAATTAATACAGTTGCAGCAGTTCGATTAATGAGAGGGAACAGTGGGAGTAAATTTGTACAAGATATAAATGATGGTTTAAAAGATAAAAGGACCTTCTGCAGGCAAGGCAAGAGAGGATACATGAATGGATTAATAAATATTATTAAAAAATGTAATCTGGCAGACTGGTGTACAGCTGTTCAGAAGAGTTGTAAGAATCCACCCGGGGAAGAACGAGAAGTAGAGTTAGACATAGTGCCTCTCACAATGAAGAAATCATTACATGAACCAGGACAGTTATAAGGGCTTTATATGGGAATAAGATTAGTAATTTGCCTAAAATAAACACATTGCATGTTTTTTGTGACGGTTCAGTTATGTCAAGTGGCAGGGCAGGGTGCGGGATCCTTATAAGACAGCACACAGAACAAGGAAATGATGACATCAAAATTGGACTTTGGTTGCGAAGTTTTATTTCATCAACACAAGCTGAGTTATATGCAATGTTAGTAGGATTGGAAAATGTTGTAAAGAGGTATAAAGATGCATATTTTGTTGTTGATAGTAGGGCAGCTTTGGATTCTTTGAACAGTGGGAGTCCAGTCTTTGGACACATTATTGGTTCATGTAGAAAATTAGTAAATACAATACGGAAAAATGGCCATAATGTTCAATTTGTATGGGTCCCTTCACATGTGGGGATTGGTCTTAATGTTGTCAAATTATGTATTTTTGAATGCAGACATTAGTGATTGCGCTGTGTACCGACAACATTTTCATTTGTAATTCCCTTTAAAATGGCCGGCAAGAGTAAGATTGAGAGTTTCGTGGTGCCGAGAAGAAAATGAGACGCCCATCTATGTACAGTATTATTTTCCCATTTTCGACTTGCGACCCGGTCGCCGGTCCCTGACCCCGTCGTAAGTCGGGGACCGACTGTACCGTAATGTGCTGGGTATATACGGTATAGCTCTACTGTATATCATTATCTACAAGAGTTAAGTCGGACTCGCGAACGAGCCTCGGGAGCTCGACTCGTCTGTCGGTCGAAGAGCTCCTATACGGTATTGGCTTATAATCGACGAGTACGGTCACCCCAAAATAATATCTTTAGCCACGGGGTCGACGTGCTTCGAGGCTATTCGGCCAATGTTACACGACCCGTTTCAGAACTGTTGCTAACTCTACGTCTACACCTCTGAGCACGAATGAGCACACGTATGTTTTTGAGAGATGCGAATCCTCCGAGGCTTCCGATCGCACGTCAAGCGAATTGAGATTGCGTGTCGTAAATGGACGCCGACGCCGTGCCGGTCATTAATGGGATCTTACGTCAAACGAACCGAGGAATTATCGGAAAGACGCAACGGGGCGAGCGAACCCGCGGTATCGCGATGGATCAGCCGCCACGAAAAGACCGGCGACGAGCCGATTTAAATTCTTATTGTGACGTTAAACCGACACTATTTACGAATCAATAATATTTGGCAGATCCCAATTAGACCAATATACTGTATATTGCTGTAGCTGTTCACTCTAATATCAACTACTATTTCCTTGGTCACCTCTCATAAATCATACGTGTCGTCGACGACTATATTCTGCAGCTCGGTACGAATGAAACCGTCACTACGACACGGTGAAATGTTCGCCTCGAGGTCCGTCTCGGTTGTGATCCGAAACTCTTCCATTTAAAGTATATTTCCATGTTATTGTAATCCTCAGTCAGGGGCTTCTTTACATATGCCTTGCTTCTACCCAGCACGATACATACGTTAATATAGCTTAATGGATTTCTTGTTATAGTAAAGCATATACTGTACGGTTGTATGTCACGCGAGGATGCCTCCCTCTCTCGCTACCCGCCGTCTATGGCTGTTGCTCATATAGTGACCGGATGTACCTGTACCAATTTATGCTGATGCACTGGAGATCACATCAAAGTCTTTCACCCAGCGTTTCAAATTTTACCGCTAGAAAATCTATCGATACTTTTTGGAGACTACATAATTGGGGGGAAACTTTTTTCATTGAAGAAAAGTATCTTGGCTTTTATAATGTGAGTCTATAGGAATATTGATTCGATTTACCATAGGTTTTTATAAGACACAGTACTCTTACAAACTGGGGAATGCCTGTACAACTTTCCTAACATTCAAAGTACCACAACAATATTAAATACAATACCACAGACTACTTGAGGTCCAGTTAGCTTCAGGTCCACTTCACTGCAGGTCCAGCCAACTTCATTCTAGTTCACATCAGGTCCACTTTAGGCAGTGATGGAGAAAGTACCTGAAAATATTACTTAAGATAAAGTACTGCACTGTTGATATGTAAACATTTAAACTATGTACTAAGTACTGTAGTCTTCTTCAAAACTATGCAAATAAAAGTTTCATAAACTGAATTGAAACATACAGGCAGAAAAAGTAGTACAGCATTTGTAAAGAATCATAATTAATAAACAATGACATTATGTTTTGAAAACGAAGCTAAAAGTTATTAATATACTGCACTGTACTTTAAAGAATAACGAAATAAACACACATTCAAAATTTGGTTTTGGATGAAAAACGTGAATCTGGGCCACAATTTTGAGAGGTCCCGTACCACCGACACCAATGGGAAGTGACTTTAGACACAATCATTTACATAAATGTCCACTTTTATAGGATTACTGTACAAGTGCACTTAAATACAAGTCCTCTAATACGCTCGGCTCGTACGCCCGACGCGAAGTGACGACGTCGGTCTTACCTCCCGCGGGTCGGCGGCGGCGGCGTTTCTCCGTTTGCCGTTAACGGCGTCGTGTGCGAGACCGGACGGGTCTGTACGGTTGAGTCTCCACTTGTCGTACCGAGATGTGTTGTTGGTCCTTAAAGCTTCCTGGAAATGTAACAGATACCTATATAATACACAACACTGTAAAACTATTATATTATAGGCAGGGATTATTTGACCAGTACTCGGCACAATAACCGCCGGTTATTTGACAAAGATCTAAAATAAAACTAAATCCTTTTGTCAACAGAAATTATACAATTAAATAATACCATAATGGAATGACTTGTTTAATGCCCCCAACCATCCCGACTACAATCCCACACGATCCCCCCAGGTCCCGGTCAAATAGCCGACGGTCATTTGGCCCAGAATCCGGGTCAAATAACAACTTTGTATTAAAAATAAACATTACTCAATAGTTTAACACCACATGGAGAAACCGATTACTCAAATAGGTTACGTAAAGTTGAAATTATCTTTTTCCAACGGTTTTTATGGATATTTTGAACGATTATGACTTTTGGAAAATAGATGCACGGCCAAAACGATAATTTTACCAGTATTTATTTGGATTTTTTCTAATAAATAAATATGATCTTAATTTCCTTACACTAACAAAAACAATGAATCTTCCAAACAAAGTTACTTTCAACATGAAGGGTTAAAAAAAAACATTGAAAACCCTACCTAACCTAATCTAATCTAAACTACCTAACTTCTTGCGATGGATGAGCAAAAATTTAATCGGCATACCCGGTTTCGTACAGTCCAATAGCGTTTACATTTCGTGGACGTGACCGACGTAGAACGAAACTGCGACGATGTCGACGGATTCTTATCGTGCTTCCGGGAGAGACGCACAATTTTGCGGGATTTATTATTTAAATCTCTCTCGCTCGAATTTCACATAATCTGCTGTGACCAAACAGAGGACAGTGCAAATCTATTGTGATATTTACGCAGGAGCAAAAACTTTTTTTTCTAGATATATTTAAGCCTCCCTCGTGACCTAAACGTTGAAGGCGAGAACCGACTCACAGACAAAACATTAAAACACAAATACAAAACATTAAAGAAATAACTTTTTCTGTTATCACTAGTTAAATACAGCTACTCCTCGACTTACGACCTACTCGACGTACGACCGCCTCGGTTGTACCAAAATTTTGTCAAATTACCTATTTTCGAGTCCCGACGTTAGTGATTGCGCTGTGTACCGACAAAATTTTTGTTTGTAATTCCCTTTAAAATGGCTGGCAAGCGTAAGAGTGAGAGTTCTCGTGGTGCCGAGAAGAAGAATTGACACCCGTTTTAGATTTTCTATGTACGGTATTATTTTCGACTTGCGACCCGGTCGCCGGTCCCTAACCCCGTCGTAAGTTGGGGACCGACTGTACCGTAATGTGCTGGGTATATACGGTATAGCTCTACTGTATATCATTATCTACAAGAGTTAAGTCGGACTAGCGAACGAGCCTCGGGAACTCGACTTGTCCGTCTGTCGAGAAGCTCCTGTATTGGCTTATAATCGACGTGTACGGTCACCCCAAAATAATATCTTTAGCCACGGGGTCGACGTGATTCGGGGCTATTCGACCAATGTTACACGACCCGTTTCAGAACTGTTGCTAACTCTACGTCTACACCTCCGAGCACGAATGAGCATACGTATGTCTTTGAGAGATGCGAATCCTCCGAGGCTTCCGATCGCACGTCAAGCGAATTGAGATTGCGTGTCGTAAATGGACGCCGACGCCGTGCCGGTCATTAATGGGATCTTACGTCAAACGAACCGAGGAATTAACGGAAAGATGCAACGGGGCGAGCGAACCCGCGGTATCGCGACGGGTCAGCCGCCACGAAACGACCGGCGACGCGCCGATTTAAATTCTTATTGTGACGTTAAACCGACACCATTTACGTATCAATGATATTTGGCAGATCCCAATTAGGCCGATATATTGTATATTGCTGTAGCTGTTCACTCTAATATCAACTACTATTTCCTTGGTCACCTCTCATAAATCA
>NW_024751350.1:0-7133 GCF_018991925.1 Homarus americanus
GGGTGTGAAGGCCGGGCACCCCTTCAGTGACATGAACCGGGGTGTGAAAGCCGGGCACCCTTTCAGTGCCATGAAACGGGGTGTAAAGGCCGGGCACACCTCCAGCACCATGACCCGGGGTGTGAGGGCCGGGCTCGATTTCAGTGCCATGAATCGGGGTGAGGGCCGGTCACCCCTCTAGCACCATAACACGGGGTATAAGAGCCAGGCACCCCTTCAATGACATGACCCGGTGTGTGTTTGCCGGGTACCCTTTCAGTGCCATGACCCGGGGTGTGAAGGCCGGGCACCCGTTTAGGTCTATAACCAGGGGTGTGAGGGCCGGGTACACCTTCAGTGCCATGGCCAGGGGTGTGACGGCCGGGCACCCCTTCAGTGACATGACCTGGGGTGTGAGGGCCGGGCACTATTTCAATGCCATGAAATGGGGTGTGAAGGCCGGACAACCCTACAGTGCTGTGAACCGGGGTGTGAGGGCCGGGCACCCCTTCACATGACCCGGGGTGTGAGAGCCGGGCACCCTTTCACATGACCCGGGGTGTGAGGGCCGGGCACCCCTCCAGTGCCATGAATCGGGGTGTGAGGGCCGGGCATCCCTTCAGCGCCATGACCCGGGGTGTGAGGGCCGGCCTCGATTTCAGTGCCATGAATAAGGGTGTGAGAGCCTGTCACCCCTCCAGCACCATGACCTGGGGTATGAGGGCCGAGCACCCCTTCAGTGCTATTACCCGGGGTGTGAGGGCCGGGCACCCTTTCAGAGACATGACCCTGGGTGTGAGGGCCAGTCACCTCTTCAATGACATGACCCGGGGTGTGAGGGCCGGGCACCCCTCCAGCACCATGGCCCGGGGTGTGAGGGCGGGGCACCCCTTCAGCACCATGGCCCGGGGTGTGAGGGCCGGGCACCTCTCCAGCACCATGGCCCGGGGTGTCAGGGCCGGACACCTCTCCAACACCATGGCCCGGGGTGTCAGGGCCGGACACCCCTCCAGCACCATGGCCCGGAGTTTAACGGCCGGGCACCGCTTCAGTGCCATGTCCCGGGGTGTGAGGGCCGGGCACCTTTTCAGTGCCATGACCCAGGGTGTGAGAGCCGGGCTCGATTTCAGTGCCATGAATCGGAGTGTGAGGGCGGGGCACCCCTCCAGCACCATGATCCAGGGTATGAGGGCCGGGCACCCCTTCAGTGCTATGACCCGGGGTTTGAGGGCCGGGCACCCTTTCAGTGACATGACACCGGGGTGTGGGTCCAGGCACCCTTTCAATGACATGACCCGGGGTGTGTGGGGGCCGGGCACCCTTTCAGTGCCATAACCCGGGGTGTAAGGGCCGGTCACTCCTTCAGTGCCATGACCCGGGGTGCGAGGGCGGGGCACACCTTCAGCCCCAAAACCCGGGGTGTGAGGGCCGGGCACTCGTTTAGGTCTATGACCAGGGGTGTGAGGGCCGGGCACTCGTTTGGAGTCTGACCAGGGTGTGAGGCCAGGTACTCATTTGGAGTCTATGGCCAGGGGTGGAGCCGGGCATACCTTCCAGTGCCATGGCCAGGGGGTGTGACGGCCGGAGTTACCACTTCAGTGTTATGACCCCAGGTGTGAGGCCAGGCACCTTCAGTGACATGAATCCCAGGGTGTGAGGGCCAGGGCACAATTTTCAGTGACATGACCCCCTGGGTGTGAGGGCCAGGCCTGGTGACATGACCTGGTGTGTGAGGGCCGGGCACCCCTTCAATGACATGAACCGGGATGTGAGGGCCGGGCACCCCTCCAGCACCATGGCCCGGGGTGTTAGGGCGGGCCACCCCTTCAGCACCATGGCCCGGGGTGTGAGGGCCGGGCACCTCTCCAGCACCATGGCCCGGGGTGTGAGGGCCGGACACCTCTCCAACACCATGGCCCGGGTGTGAGGGCCGGGCACCCCTTCAGTGTTTTGACCCGGGGTGTCAGGGCCGGACACCCCTCCAGCACCATGGCCCGGGGTTTGACGGCCGGGCACCGCTTCAGTGCCATGTCCCGGGGTGTGAGCCGGGCACCTTTTCAGTGCCATGACCGGGGTGTGAGAGCCGGGCTCGATTTCAGTGCCATGAATCGGGGTGTGAGGGCCGGGCACCCCTTCAGTGACATGAATCGGGGTGTGAGGGCCGGGTACAATTTCAGTGACATGACCCTGGGTGTGAGGGCCAGGCACCCCTTTAGTGACATGAACCGGTGTGTGAGGGCCGGGCACCCCTTCAGTGCCATGAATCGGGGTGTGAGGGCCGGGCACCCCTACAGAGCTATGAACCGGCCTGTGAGGTCCGGGCATCCCTTCACATGACACTGGGTGTGAGGGCCGGGCTTCTTTTTAGTGCCACGACCAAGGGTGTGATCGCCGGGCACCCGTTCAGTGCCATGAATCGGGGTGTGATGGCCAGGCACTCCTTCAGCTCCATGACCCGGTATGTGAGGGCCGGGCACCCCTCCATCACCATGGCCCGGGGTGTAAAGGCCGGGCACCCCTTCAGTGTCATGACCTGGGGTGTCAGGGCCGGACATCCCTCCAGCACCATGACCCGGGGTGTGACGGCCGGGCACCGCTTCAGTGCCATGACCCGGTATGTGAGGGCCGGGCACCCCTTTAGTGCCATGAGCCGGGGTGTGAGGGCCGGGCACCCCTTTAGTACCATGAAACGGGCTGTGAGGGCCGGGCACCCATACAGAGCTATGATCCGAAGAGTGAGGGCTGGGCACCCCTTCACATGACACGGAATGTGAGGGCCGGGCACCTTTTCAGTGCCATGACCAGGGGTTTGAGGTCCAGGCTCGATTTCAGTGCCATGAATCAGGGTGTGAGGTCCGGGCACCCCTCCAGCATCATGACCCGAGGTATGAGGGCCGGACACCCCTTCAGTGCCATGAGCCGTGGTGTGAGGGCCGGGCACCCCTACAGAGCTATGAACCGGGGTGTGAGGACCGGGAACCGCTTCAACCCCAAGACCCGGGTAGTGAGGGCCGGGCACCCCTTCAGTGACATGACCCGGGGTGTGAGGGCCAGGGACCCTTTCAGTGACATGACCCGGGGTGTGAGGACCGGGAACCCCTTCAATGACATGAACCTGCAGTGTGTGGGCCGGGCAACACTTCAGCACCATGACCCGGGATGTGAGAGCCGGGATCGATTTCAGTGCCAAGAATCGCGGTGTGAGGTCCGGGCACCCCTCCAGCACCATGACCCAGGGTTTGAGGGCCGGGCACCCCTTCAGTGACATGACAAGGGGCGTCAGGGCCGGGCACCCCTTCAGTGCCATGTGCCGGGGTGTGAGGACCGGGCACCCCTTCAGTGCCATGAACCGGAGTGTGAAGGCCGGGCACCCCTTCAGATGAAACGGGGTGTGAGGGCCGGGCACCTTTTCAGTGCCAAGACCCGGTGTGTGAGGGCCGGGCACCCTTTGAGTGCCATGAATCGGCGTGTGATGGCCGGGCTCAACTTCAGTTCCATGACCCGTTGTGTGAGCGCCGGGAACCGCTTCAACCTCATAACCTGGGGTGTGAGGGCCGGGCACCCCTTTAGGTCCATGACCCGGGGTGTGAGGGCCGTGCACCCCTTCAGTGACATGACCCGGGGTGTGAGGGCCAGGCACCCCTTTTGTGACATGACTTGGGGTGTGAGGGCCGGGCACCCCTCCAGCACCATGACCCGGAGTGTGAGGGCCGGGCACCCCTTCAATGCCATGAACCGGGGTGTGAGGGCCGGGAACCCCTTCAGTGCCATGAATATTGGTTTGAAGGCCAGGCACCCTTTCAGTGCCATGAAACGTGGTGTGAAGGCCGGGCACCCCTCCAGCACCATGAACCGGTATGTGAGGGCTGGGCACCCCTCCAACACGATGGACCGAGGTGTGAGGGCCGGGCACCCCTTCACATGACCCGGGGTGTGAGGGCCGGGCACCCCTTCAGTGCCATGAATCGGGGTGTGAGGGCCGGGCACCCCTTCAGCACCATGACCTGGGATATGAGGGCCGAGCACCCCTTCAGTGCTATGACCCGGGGTGTGAGGGCCGGGCACCCGTTCAGTGACATGACCCGGGGTGTGAGGGCCGGGCACCCCTTCAATGACATGACCCGGGGTCTGTGGGCCGGGCACCCTTTCAGTGCTATGATCCGGGGTGTGAGGGCCAGTCACTCCTTCAGTGCCATGACCCGGGGTGTGAGGGCCGGGCACTCGTTTAGGTCTATAACAAGGGGTGTGAGTGCCGGACATTCGTTTAGCTCTATGACCACGGGTGTGAGGGCCGGGCACACCTTCAGTGCCATGGCCAGGGGTGTGACGGCCGGGCACCTCATCAGTGCCATGACCCGGGATGTGAGGGCCGGGTACCTCTTCAGTGACATGACCCGGAGTGTGAGGGCCTGGCACCCCTTCAGCCCCATGACCCTGGGTGTGAGGGCCGGGCACTCGTTTAGGTCTATAACAAGGGGTGTGAGTGCCGGACATTCGTTTAGCTCTATGACCACGGGTGTGAGGGCCGGGCACACCTTCAGTGCCATGGCCAGGGGTGTGACGGCCGGGCACGTCATCAGTGCCATGACCCGGGATGTGAGGGCCGGGTACCTCTTCAGTGACATGACCCGGAGTGTGAGGGCCTGGCACCTCTATAGTGACATGATCCGGGGCGTGAGGGCCGGGCACCCTTTCAGCACCATGACCCTGGGTGTGAGGGCCGGCACCCCTTCAGCACCATGACCCGGTGTGTGAGGGGCCGGCACCCCTTAGTTCCATGAACCGGGGTGTGAAGGCCGGGCACCCCTTCAGTGACATGAACCGGGGTGTGAGGGCCGGGTACCCTTTCAGTGCCATAAAATGGGGTGTAAAGGCCGGGCACACCTCCAGCACCATGACCCGGGGTATGAGGGCCGGGCACCCCTTCAGTGCTATGTCCCGGGGTGTGAGGACCGGGCACCCTTTCAGTGACATGAACCGGGGTGTGAGGGCCGGGCACCCCTTCAATGACATGACCCGTAGAGGATGGGCCGGGCACCCTTTCAGTGCCATGACCCGGGGTGTGAGGGCCGGTCACTCCTTCAGTGCCATGACCCGGGGTGTGAGGGCCGGGCACCCCTTCAGCCCCATGACCCGGGCTGTGAGGGCCAGGCACCCGTTTAGGTCTATGACCAGGGGTGTGAGGCCGGGCACACCTTCAGTGCCATGACCCGGGGTGTGAGGGCCGGGAACCCCTTCAGTGACATGACCCGGGGCGTCAGGACCGGGCACCCCTTCAGTCCCATGCGCCGGGGTGTGAGGGCCAGGCACCCCATAAGTGCCAAGAAACGGGGTGTGAGGTGCGGGCACCCCTTAACATGACCCGGGGTGTGAGGGCCGGGCACCCATTCAGTGTCATGAATCGGGGTGTGAGGGCCGGGCACCCCTTCAGCACCATGACCCGGGGTGTGAGGGCTGGGCATGATTTCAGTGCCATGAATCGGGGTGTGAGGGCCGGGCACCCCTCTAGCACCATGACCCGGGGTATGAGGTCCGGGCACCCCTTCGGTGCTATGACCCGGGGTGTGAGGGCCGGGCACCCTTTCAGTGACATGACCCGGGGTGTGAGGACCGGGAACCCCTTCAATGACATGAACCTGGAGTGTGTGGGCCGGGCACCCTTTGAGTGCCATGACCCGGGGTGTGAGGGCCCGTCACTCTTTCAGTGCCATGACCCGGGATGTGAGGGCCGGGCAACCCTTCAGCACTATGACCCGGGGTGTGTTGGCCGGGCCCCCTTTCAGTGCCATGAACCGGGGTGTGAGGGACAGGCACCCGTTTAGGTCTATAACCAGGGGTGTGAGGGCCGGGCACACCTTCAGTGACATGACAAGGGGCGTCAGGGCCGGTCACACCTTCAGTGCCATGAGCCGGTGTGTGAGGGCAGGGCACCCCTTTAGTGCCATGAAACGGGGTGTGAGGGCCGGGCACCCCTACAGAGCTATGAACTGGGGTTGTGAGGGCCGGGCACCCGTTCACATGACACGGGTGTGAAGGTCGGGTACCTTTTCAGTGCCATGAACCGGGGTATGAGGGCCGGGCACACTTTCTGTGCCATGAATCGGGGTGTGATGTCCGGGCACCCCTTCAGCTCCATGACCCGTGGTGTGAGGACCGGGCACCCCTCCAGCACCATGACCCGGAGTGTGAGGGCCGGGCACCCCTTCAGTGTCATGAACTGGGGTGTGACGGCCGGGCAATCTTCAGTGCCATGACCAGGGATGTGAGGGCCTGGCAACCCTTCAGTGCCATGAATGGGGGTGTGACGGCCGGACACCCCTTCAGCACCATGAAACCGGGGTGTGAAGGCCGGGCTCGATTTCAGTGCCATGAATCGGGGTGTGGGGGCCGGGCACCCCTCCAGCACCATGACCCGGGGTGTGAGGGCCGGGCACCCCTTCAGTGCTATGACCCGGGGTGTGAGGGCCGGGCACCCTTTCAGTGACATGACCCGGAAGTGAGGGCCGGGCACCCCTCCAGCAGCATGGCCCAGGGTGTGAGGGCGGGGCACCCCTTCAGCATGGCCCGGGGTGTGAGGGCCGGGCACCTCTCCAGCACCATGGCCCGGGGTGGGAGGGCCAGACATCTCTGCAACACCATGGCCCGGGTGTGAGGGCCGGGCACCCCTTCAGTGTCTTGACCCGGGGTGTCAGGGCCGGACACCCCTCCAGCACCATGGCCCGGGGTTTGACGGCCGGGCACCGCTTCAGTGCCATGTCCCGGGGTGTGAGGGCTGGGCACCTTTTCAGTGCCATGACCCGGGGTGTGAGAGCCGGGCACCACTCCAGCACCATGATCCGGGGTATGAGGGCCGGGCACCCCTTCAGTGCTATGACCCGTGGTGTGAGGGCCGGGCAACCTTTCAGTGACATGACACCGGGGTGTGACGGCCGGGCACCCTTTCAATGACATGACCCAGATGTGTGGGCAGCGCACCCTTTCAGTGCCATAACCCGGGGTGTGAGGGCCTGTCACTCCTTCAGTGCCATGACCCGGAGTGTGAGGGCGGGGCACACCTTCAGCCCCATGACCCGGGGTGCAAAGGCCGGGCACTCGTTTAGGTCTATGACCAGGGGTGTGAGGGCCGGGCACTCGTTTAGGTCTATGACCAGGGG
>NW_024751351.1:0-9880 GCF_018991925.1 Homarus americanus
GAAGAACAAATAAACAACAACAAAAAAGAACAAGAACAAAAAGAACAGCAGGTGATATAACTTTATAGAACCTCAAGACTAGTTTATTAATGCCTTAAGAAACACTAACAACAATCCTCAGCCAACACGGACCTACAAAACATCAACAAGGACGATAATAATATTTCCAACGGCTCCAGCTTAACACCTGGCACCCCCGAGTTTAGTGTGTCGCCATGAAACAAACACGGCGGCGAGTCCCACAGCTACATGAGCAATGGTTTATGGAGCAAAGGACGAGACAGAAGGACGCGTACTCATTGGTGTGAGTTTTTAATAACAACAGCATGGTAACTAGGGAGATGTGTGTGTTAGAGGCAGTGAAGGACCACAACATCTCACGTTTTGTGTTACACGTCAAAGACTGAAATAATGTGAAGAAAGCGGCTTCTCCCCTGGTACCATGGCTGCTTGTAGTAACACCATAATAGCTGCGAGCAACGTACAATATGGAGGTAATAATGAGAGCGTCTTTGTATATATGATGGTCACCAGACACAGCCAAACACCTGCGGTGGTTTTCCCATGAATAAAAAACCTGAGCGAGTTTCTGACGACGCTTACACGAACACCGTCCTCAAGGGGGGGAGCATCTTTGGACTTGAGGTGAGAGATAGAGATTCTCAAACAATCAAACACGTCTGGTTAATTCTTCACTTTTTATATATAGAACACATTCGTCTTCAATTCAAACACGATTTCCTTTTCAACTTCTCCTAAAAATCTTCGACCCAAGGCTGAAATTCGAGTCCCACTTGGAATGAAATAAAATAAAATATATGAAGAGAAAATGTAACAGGTGGTTTGATCAGGAGGCTGACAAGATCATGAGTGCTATGTTGGTTGAAATCAGGCCCAGTGACGGTGGTGCGCCTACTTCCCGCCTCCTATACACGCCCCTACACCCACCACGCCTCCCTCTTGCCCAACTCAACACGCCCACTTAGCTACCCCTACACGCCCCTTACCCTCCCCCCACCATACACCACGCCCCTTGCTGCCTACCCCTTACGCGCCCCCACCCCTCCACACCACGCCCACCCACTCATCGTACACTAATAAGGTGATAAGATTACCTCATCATGACACTGGTGTGAATCAGCATCAGGAACTCACCTTCCCCTGCATCAAGGTGCCCTCCCTCACCCACCCTACCTGGCAGCCACTCACCTGCGTATTATACCACCTGACACGGGAAATCACACACACACGGGATGACACGGTAGAACACAGTGCTTGTAAGGTAAATAGAAGCCAGTCTTAATGGGTCCCAACCTTAAACTATTAGGACTGAGGCCCATTAGTATTGAGAGCGGTCAGGATTGGGACTCATTAAGACTGAGGTCTATTAAGACTGAAACCATTAGGCCTGTGGTATCTTTGGACTGAGGCTCATTAGGACTGAGAACCATTGGAAATGTGACCAATTAGAATTGGGGCCCATTAAAACTGGGACCCAATAGGACTGGGGCCCATTAGGACTAGGGCCCATTAGGACAGGGGTTCATTTGATAAGATGCCCACCTAGTAAAAGTGCAAAAGAGGGCATGCAAGATTATTCTCTCCCCTTCCTACTCCACATATCAAGAAGCGCTCAACACACTGACCTTTTCGACTCTCACTGACCATCACCACGACCACATCTGCAAATTTGCTAAGAAGCTTCTACACCATCCTCGACACCGGCTCCTACTACCACCTGAGATCCCTAGCCCGAGAATTGCTGTTTGACACCACAACCGCATCCAGCCCATAAGTGCACGAACTGATCGCTATAAGAACAGCCCAGTCCCAACCATTGTAAAAATTATCAATAACTTGTAATAAACTAGTGTATTCACTCCCAGTAAATACTACTTCTTGCACTGTCACTATGTTGAAATGCACTGTAGTTTGAGCTTTTCCCCATCTAGTTATTATATATCTTATTTGTATCACTTATGTTACTTGTATATTATTTGCAATTCGAAACCCATTCCCCAAATATGTAACTGTATATTTTCAGCCTTCTGGCTGCCAAGCTCTTTCAATAAACCGTTAATTATTTTTATTATTATTATTATTATTATTATTATTATTATTATTATTATTATTACACTTAATTCTACCAGTTGAATCACAGGTGATGGCCGTCAGCCACGGTAGTTGAACACCAACTCAAAACAAGGGTTCGACTCCCTAATGAGAAAAATGTCCAATAAACAACATTTCAGGTCGAGTTGTTTACATATTGAATGGGGGACGGCCATCTTGTTTCCCTTTTTCACCGGGGGATTCTGCCGGCCGGTGTCACGACATGGCCGCCGGAGCCTATATAGCCCCTTTGTTACTACTGCTGCCGGATACACCTGTGTTGTAACCATAGATGTATCTGGCACCTATACACACCTGCCTCGAAGTCAGGTGTAACCACCACCTGTACACACCTGTACATCACACACCACAACACCTTCCACACTCCCAACCAAACTTAAAGCAATTATTATATATCTATAGTGTAACTAACTACACATTACAATACACTGAAATAATAAAACAAAAATATATTCAGAATCTAAGAGAAGTATAGGAGAATAATCCTTAAATACAAACTCTATAAAACTTAATCTTGGTTACACCGCATTTTTTTCAGTAAGACAATATATATAATTACATTGGGCAGTCCATTACCACAAATTACACTGATAAACGGTACGTAACGGATACTGAATTACAAGTCTCATAACTAAGTCTGGCTAAAACAGTGGTAGACATTGTTTAGACATAAGCCAGTTGACTGCTGAGGTGAACATTAAACTAGTATGATAAAAATAGCAACCAATGATTTGAAGATTAATTAATGCAAATGTGAAATACCTAAGAGAATAGCAAATAAATGAAATACACCAACGAGATAAATAAATAAGAATGAATGGAAAATTATTGAACAATAAAATGAAAATAAGAAAACGAATAAACAGTAAAATGAAAATAAGTAAGAATAAAAAAAGAATAACAATAATTAATAAGAAACCAAAAAGAAAAGAATAAGAAAACACAATAAATAAAAAAATACAACAAAAACAAATAAATAATTACACCAAAGACAACAACAACGTGTCCAACATTTGTCTGAATTATAATTAACACATCCCGGTAAAAAACACCACTAAACAATAAATAAAAAAAACATTAAATTAATATTTCGATTTTTACTACGAAAAAAGCATAATCATTTCACCACATAAGGAAGAGATCCTTCACCAAAAAGCAGAAACCTGTAGAAGATACATACAAATCCAATTTCAGAAACTACAGACAAGCAACCACAAGACTACAGTTACAGCCACTTATTGACCTGTACAGTTACAGTCCAAACTTCTCAACAATTGGGGAAGACAAAATATCAGAACGCTGCTCTGCAATTATAAATTGTCAACAAAAAAAAACCAAAAAAAAAAACTGAAAAACAGTAATCAATGTTTAAATAATTTAGACGGTATATTATCCAGCATGTCCAGAATACCCGAGAGCAACCGACTCATTCAGAGATAGAAGAAAAACAAATTAAGTAGATAGTAGTAACTAGTAAAAACAAAACCAAACCCAACCCAAACCCCAAAAACCAAACACCCAAACAAAAAAACCACACAACACGATGATAGTACACAATAGAACAACCAGCTCAATAAGTCTGAATACCAAAAGCAACAATAGATAGTGAAGAAAAACAAATTAAGTGGGGAGATAGTAGTGACTAGTAACGATGTTATAAGCAAATAGACAAACCTAAAAGTCGAATAAGTCACCTGGTCCCGATGAGATATTTGCTAGAGTATTAAAGGAATGTAAGGAAGAGCTTAGTATGCCCTAGGGGCAAAGTTGTTTAACATGTCATTAAAAACAGGTGTAGTACCAGAATCCTGGAGGATAGCGAATGTAATACCGATTTTCAAGAAGGATAGATCACTATCCTAACTAACAGCCCAATCAGGTTCAACATCAATAGTAGTATAAATTACTGGAAGCAATCATTTCAAACTCTATTCGAAATCACCTGGAGAAGCACCGGATTGATCAATGATTCCCAGCATGGCTTCACAAGCGACGTTCTTGCCTCAACTAATCTATTAACATTCTTTTCATCGCTTCGAATCGGTGGGCGAGGGGCACAATTATGATGTGGTTTATCTCGACTTTAGCAATGCCTTCGACAGAGTCCCCCACGAAAGACTAATTAGAAAGGTAGAAGCTCATGGCATCAAAGGTGACATCCTTAAATGGATTAGGCGTGGTTACAGGACAGGAAACAGCGAGTGAGCATTAACGGCACTAAGTCCCATTGAGCAACGTCACAAGTGGAGTTCCTCAAGCTCAGTACTTGGACCACTATTATTATTTATTATATACATAAACGACATAGATATCGGCATTGACAGCAACATAAGTAAATTTGCTGATGACACTAAAATAGACGTAAGTATCAAATCTGGACGAGGACTCGGCAAAACTACAGGAAGATCTAAACAAATTTTTCGAATGGTCTGAAAAATGGCAGATGAAATTCAACGTCTACAAATGTAAAGTAAATTGTATAGAGATGTAAACAGGGAAACCAGATACCAGATGAACAACGATGCCATAGAGAAATCCGACTGCGAGAGAGATTTAGGAGTAATGATAAGTAGGAACCTTAAGCCAAGTAAACAATGTGTTTTTGCTCGTAACAAGGCTAATAAAGTACTTGTCTACAAAGGAGGGTTAGTTACAAGACTAGCGAGGCCATCCTAAAATCAGTATTCGTTTCTTAGGAGACCACACCTGGATTATGCAGTTCGAAGTTCTGGTCACCGTATTACAGAATGGATATAGAATCTGGAAAGAATTCAGAGGAGAATGTCAAGACTAATCCCGGCATTAGGGAACCTTGAGATAGAGACAGGTTGGTAGCTTCTTAATTTGCACTCTTGAGAGAAGTAGATGAGGGGCGACCTGATAGAGGTGGTATAAGTGGGATGGCAGGGCTAACAAAGGTGACATTACAAAGGCACTCAAATCCATCCAACCAGGAGCGAACTCGTAACAATGGTTTTAAATTAGACAAATTCTAGATTTAGGCGTGAAATAGGTAAACACTGGTTTGGAAGCAGAGTAGTGGATGAATGAAACAAGTTACCAAATATCATCATTAACTCGAATACGCTGAATTGCTTCTCAAACATATAGGTTGATGCTCATATATAATAGGGTTGGGTAAACGGACTGCCCAGTATGGGCCAATAGGCCTGCTGCAGTTTCCTCCATTCTTATGTTCTTATGTTCTTATGTATTGTCTAAAATAATACAGTATAATTGGTTATTTTACTCAATTATGACCCAGTGATAATAGGACATAGTACCATAATAAACCTTTTCTCGAACTGTTAAATAACTCAACAAAAATAATAATAATCCATTCTAAACAACGGATTATCAGACGTAGATGTCATAATTCAGCTCATCATACTATTATCCATACACTCTCGTGTATAATTCTTAATGTCAAAATTCTGTATTGTCGGAAGAAGTTTTTACTGTCTGAATGTCTGTCTAATTCTACAAAACTTCCGTTAGTATCCGTCTATTTCCTCTGTTACCTCATCACTTAAGAGTATTACAAAATATTACCACTGACTGTAACACCTAATGTGCAATGTGCATACTCATATTTATAATCCTGTGTATTTTGTAACTGAAAAGAAAATACAGGCACAGGAATATTTAGGTTACTTTTGCGGTATACAAAATCATACATCTATTCATCTATCTATCTACTGTATCTATCTATCTATCTATATCTATCTACTGTATTTGTCTATTTATATCAATTTTATTAACTCACCTGTACCATTAATCATCAGTATATTTATCTTAATCTTCTTCCCATTTTGATTTATTCCTCTTAACAATGTATGCATTCACACCCACAAACATACCTACTATCCACTCCCAAACACCCACAAACAAACCTACTTATCCACTCCCTCACACCCACAAACATACCTACTATCCACGCCCCACAATTCCACAAACATGCCTACTATCCACGCCTCTACAATCTAACAGCCTACCATCCACGCCTACACCCACAAACACACTTACTATCCACGCCCCACACCCACAAACAAACCTACTATCCACGCCCCACACCCAATAAAACAAACCCACTATCCACGCCCCACACTCACAAACAAAACCTACTATCCACGCCCCACACCCACAAACAAACCTACCATCCATGCCCCACACCCACAAACAAACCTACTATCCACGCCCTAAACCCACAAACAAACCTACTATCCACGCCTTACACCCACAAACAAACCTACTATCCACGCCCTACACCCACAAACAAACCAACTATCCACGCCTCTACACCCACACAAACAAAACCTTACTATCCACGCCCCACACCCACAAACAAACCTACTATCCACGCCCCACACCCACAAACAAACCTACTATCCACGCCCCACACCCACAAAACAAACCTACTTTCCACGCCCCACACCCACAAACAAACCTACTATCCACGCCCCTACGCCCACAAACAAACCATTATCCACGCCCCACACCCACAAACAAACCTACTATCCATGCCCCACACACACAAACAAACCTACTATCCACGCCCCACACCCACACAAACAAGCTCTACTATCCACGCCCTGCACCCACAAACAAACCTGGGTACTATCCACGCCCCACACCCACAACACACCTACTATCCACGCCCTACACCCACAAACAAACCCAATTATCCACGCCCTACACCCACAAACAAACCTAATATCCACTCCCTACACCCACAAACAAAACCTACTATCCACGCCCTACACCCACAAACATACCTACTATCCACTCCCAAACACCCACAAACAAACCTACTATCCACTCCCTACACCCACAAACATACCTACTATCCACGCCCTACACCCACAAACATGCCTACTATCCACGCTCTACACCCACAAACATACCTACTATCCACGCTCTACACCCACAAACACACCTACTATCCACGCCCCACACCCACAAACAAACCTACTATCCACGCCCCACACCCACAAACAAACCTACTATCCACGCCCCACACCCACAAACAAACCTACTATCCACGCCCCACACCCACAAACAAACCTACTATCCACGCCCTACACCCACAAGCAAACCTACTATCACGCCCCACACACAAACAAACCTATCCACGCCCTACACCTAAACAACCTAATATCCACGCCCTGCACCCACAAACAAACCTACTATCCACACCCACACACCCCTAGAAACCATAACTATCCGCCCTACACCCACAAACAAACCTACTATCCCTGCCCTACACCCACAAACAAACCTACTATCCACGCCCTACACCCACAAACAAACCTACTATCCACGCCCTACCCTCACAAACAAACCTACTATCCACGCCCAACACCCACAAACAAACCTACTATCCACGCCCCACACCCATAAACAAACCTACTATCCACGCCCTACACCCACAAAGAAACCTACTATCCACGCCCTACACCCACAAACAAACCTACTATCCACGCCCTACACCCACAAACAAACCTACTATCCACGCCCTACACCCACAAACAAACCTACTATCCACGCCCCACACCCACAAACAAACCTACTATCCACGTCCCACACCCACAAACAAACCTACTATCCACGCCCCACACCCACAAACAAACCTACTATCCACGCCCTACACCCACATACAAACCTACTATCCATGCCCTACACCCACAAACAAACCTACTATCCACGCCCTACACCCACAAACAAACCTACTATCCACGCCCTACACCCACAAACAAACCTACTATCCACGTTCTACACCCACAAACACACACTACCCACCACCTACACCCACAATAGAGTAAAGGAGGAATACAGAGTGTACTTACTCAGGGTAGCCATACCACTCTTGCAGCCACAATAGAGAAGGAGAATACAGAGTGTACCTTCCATCAGGGTAGCCATACCACTTGGAAAATATCCCTAGCAGCAGGAAAGAGAAAATGATAAGTGGCCATTCTATTCCTCGTGTGGGATGGATGCATGATGGAGAATATGGATGATTGATGGATGGGGACTGATGGAGTGATAGATGGGTAGATAAGAATTTTGAATGGATGAGAGAGATGGGTAGTAGTGAATCGGTGGATGGATAAACAGCTAACTGGATGAATTTAGACATATGGACTGGATGGCATATTTGGATGAAACCCTACGATATGAAAAGGAACATTTGGACGTATAAACCCATGACATCAACTTATTTGATTTTACACTGTTAGAAACAGGTAAAATACTTGCAGATCCTTTTCAACACCCATGATGCCAACTCACTCTGGGTATTGGTCTCAATGAAAATTAAAGACTTAATTTAGCTGGAATTAATCGTCAATTTTTTTTTTTTTTTTTTTCTAGATGGAGAATTTGGGGCTAAATCCGTGGAAATATCATGTTTTTGTGTTGAGGTTTTGTTTTCAGTTATTCTCTCATGTTTGTTTGATAATTGACACATATCACTGTAGGTGAACTACAAACTGAATCTTCAATCTGACACCAACGACCGACCTGAAGGGGTCAGGCCTGTATCCTCTCATTTGAGAGTTTTATGTAGCCCTGAACAGGTCACAACCCTACAGCTCAATTTGAGCCGCCCGAACTTGTGCATCTTGTTCTTGAACCAGTCCCTTATCTCACACATATATAGGGGTTAAAGTTAGGTTGGTTAAGAAGGTTAGGTTGGGTTACATAGGTTAGACAAAG
The DNA here is from genome assembly GCF_018991925.1 of Homarus americanus. Taxonomy (NCBI): domain Eukaryota; kingdom Metazoa; phylum Arthropoda; class Malacostraca; order Decapoda; family Nephropidae; genus Homarus; species Homarus americanus. The sequence continues at coordinate 8,851 of NW_024751351.1, forward strand.
GTAGTTAGGTGAGTCAAATCTTATCGTTAAATTAGACAATTATCCTCAGATCTTTCCTAACCAGCCGCACTCGATTATGCGGTTCAGTTCTGTGCCCTATTATAGAATGGATATAAATTACCAGAGTCGGTAGCAGAATGATTAAAATGATTCTGGAATTAGGAACCTTCATATCAGGATAGGTTATAGAAACTAACTTGCATTCCCTTAGAAAGACGAAGAGTGCGGAGAGATATGATAGAAGTATTTAAGTGGGTGAAAGGAATCAATAAAGGATATAGAGCAAGTCTAGTAATATCCGAGCAGGATAGGACTCGAGCAACAGATCCGCTGGATAAGTTTAGTTTAGAAAGGAGATAGGGTAAAACTGTTCACAAACAGGTATTGAGGAACAGCTTTAGCAAACTTTGTAGTAAGTGCGGAACTCTGTTTCAAAGGAGGTTGATCTGATATAGATGGTAAAATCTCCTGACAGAGCTGTCACAGGCCACCGGCCTATTGCAGACTCTGGTTTTCAAGTTTGCAATTAAATCCTCAAAACATAAAGAAGCAAATTCACCTCCAGTGTGTTAAAATCTTACTACACTAGCATTACCGCTGTAAATACTATACCAAACCTGTGTAATATTAACACACTATCACACCGTTCGTTATATTCACCAACCATCAATACATTGTGCACATCTTCTCCTTTACACTTTGACAAGTAGAAAACAGAAAATATGTCTGCAATTCAGTTTCATTCTACTAATGCCACAAAAATTACAAGAGTTAAGAGAGTCAGCAAGATATGTGCTGTATGCAAGAAGAGATGTTATTTTTGTTCGGCCATCATTGTGTCCTCTAAAGTTAATCTGTTTTGTAAGGGCACTGGACTTGGGGAACAAATCATCATGTGTACCTTTATATTAAGGTCTGATCCATTTCCTTTATACCACTGTTTGGGAACAGTGTGTCAATGCTCACACTACTTTTAAATTAAGACGAAATGCAGAAAAAAAAAAGCTTTCTACAAATATCATATTAATTT
>NW_024751352.1:0-21966 GCF_018991925.1 Homarus americanus
AAAGATAGAGTCAGGTGAGCCTGACTTTATTGTCGCCACCCACGTCGCTAAAAATCTTGAATCGTGGGGCGTGAACCCCAGCAACGTCGAGATCCATATGAAAGGGTTAACCTTCTTGAGGGCTGAGAACATAAAGGTGAGGGACATGAGCACCTTTGACTTTATAATAGGTTATGGTTTTCTCAGGAACTACCGCTGTGCTCTCGACTATGAGAAAAAAGATCTCTATCTGCAAACATCTGACAGAAAAGTCCGCTCACACTTACGGACGATGAAACTGTGAGACCGTTGAGTCGTGGCCCAGTATGCCCTGGTGTGTCCCTCAAGGCCTCGGTGTGTCCCTCAAGGCCAGTAGTGTTGTGTCTTCAATGATAATCATTAATTTGAAGCACACACATGGAATGTTCTTGTTCTGTAAAGTTTGCATATGTTATATAATTTATGTGTAATAAATGTAATCTATCTTCTGGTTAACAAAACTTTTTAATCACCCTAGACTACTACGACTACATGGCCTCCAGCCTCCCCCAATAGCCACACCTTCGACACTATTTTATAACCTTAAAATTAACTATCCTAATACTATTTTTTTAAACGTAACCTCCAGCCTCCCCCAATATGCCACACCTTTGCCACTATTTTATTACCTTAAAATTTAATATCCTAATACAAAAGTAACTACCCTAGCTGTGTTGAGTTAGTTGAGCTGCAGATCCATGCAGCATTCAGTGACTGTTGCCTCGTAGTTAATATCTGTAACTGTTGTCGGCTTTGGGGTGGGTTCGGTTATATGTTGGCTTACAAAACAGTCCTGGATTGTTTCAAGAAAATCCTCTGATTCTGCGTTACCAGTAAGGTCAATCCAATCTATTTGGCTAAAGTTAAAGTCGTCTACTATACAGACTTTGCTATCAATATTAGGAGGTATATATATTACTCTTGTGATTAATTTTTCCCTACCATCGATTAATTCTATCCATTTTTTTTTGTATTCTGCTCAGTTTTTATTTCCTTATTTATTTCACACTTCAGATTATCCCTGACATACAATAGATTGTTACTCCGCCTCCTTTCCTAATCTGCCTATCGGTATGGAATAATTTATAACCTGTAATTTAGTATTCGACAGGTAACTCACGCGAGTCTAGGCTTATCCATGTTTCGGTGAATGCTATTATATGGACTTTTTCGGTACATACCAACGCCCTGATCATTTTGTTTCTCATACTTCTACTGTTTGCGAAGTAGACATTTAAGTTAGTCGTGTTTTGAGTCCTCTCTTTGTCGTGTTTAGGTTTTAACTCCCTGCCTAATTTAGCTTTGTCATAATTCCTAGCACTATTTCCCTGACACCTTTCACTTTGTTTACCCGCTCCCACTGCAGTCTCCTCCACTCCCGTGCTCATATGTTCTCCTAGCAGTTTAAAGACTTCGGCATCTTTTGAACTGCCCTCTCGAGAGAGTCAGCCAGGGTTGCCACCCCATCCTTAGACAGATGCACCCCATTCCTAGCATAAAGGTCCCTTCGGTGGTCAAGGATGTGTGTGTGTGTGTGTGTGTTGGATGATTTTTCTCCTGAGCCTTACAATCCCCTCAAACACCTCCTGGCACACACACACAGACAGAATGAGGTCAGTCTCTGGTCGTTGAGGCGCGTAAGGCAGTTTTACGGTGATGTTCCGCCAAGTCAAACAAGATTGGTGGTACGCGAGAGCCCGATTTATAACCCTGGAGGAGAGACAAATTCCCGCGATACCATTTTTCTCCAGGTATATGTGGATAAAAGAATAATATCCACCACTTACCTTACAGTCTTAGTGTAATTTGGAGGCCATTTTGTAGGGATATTTTGTAGGGATATTTTGCATTGATATTTTGCAGGGATATTTTAGGTAGTATCAGATAAACCAGAAAGCTTGTGTGTTTTAACTCTACTTCTTTACGGATTGAAAAAAAAATCTCTTGAAAATCGAGAAAATCCAAAAACGTGTTTTTTTTTCTTTAGTTTAACAAATTTATTGACAAAGCTTGGAGTACAGTTTGCCTATTCTGAGTAATTCAGTCAAGTCGTGACACTGAGGGTGGTGTCACTTCTCACTGCCACGCAGGACAGAGGTTCATACACAAAGAAATACCTCATATTCACTAACGGTATATATAGGCCAGAGTCATGTGGGTAATGTTGTATGTATATTATGTATGCTGTATGTATATTATGTATGTACTCCATTTATATACACTATTTATTCAGCCTAGCTAGCAGCGTGTGGCAATGTATTTACCATGTCCCACATGCTTAATTAATGTGCCTGGCGTCATATGGAAGCTGCTAATATATCACTTACCACATGTCGCCCTAGAGGCTAGTGGACCCCCATACAGAGTAAGGAGTGCAACCTCCCTTGTGTACATATCTGTTTATCCAGTAAATAGAACCTACGAAAACTATACAGGTGTTTGTGTTCGCTTCTGTAGATAGAACTTGATACCCAGAACACGTACGGATGTCACTGTTCACTGCCATGCAGGACACCCTCCAAAAACGTGGATTCAACTTGTTAAATTTTCTCAAGGGTAAAATATCCTCCACCCTGGCTGGCTCCTCGTCTCGAGGTGTATCTAATGAGGCAATTAAACTAAAGACACAAAGATCACACCGTCAAGATGGCGTTATTACAGTTACATTGAGTCTTCCCCCCCCCCTCTCACTGGAGTCTCTCGGTTTCCCCTTGTTACGAGAGACAAATATACTATACGTAAAAGTAGGTGTAAAAGGTTCCCCAGGGTCGGTCTCTCTCTCTCAACTCCTTTCCCCATGCATCTTTCTCTCTGTCTGCTTATATCTACATACTTCTCTCCGTGCATTCTTTCATCTCCATCTCTCTCTCTCTCTCTCTCTCTCTCTGTTATTTTAAACATTGTTATTACAACTTGTTTACAGCCGCGTGGCCAGAGTAAAATATGAATACAATTTAGATACAGACTTATTTGCATAATTCATACCTGAAATTCAAATATTGTTTTCGCTCTGGAGTTGTGACCAGGCTTTTATTATTATTATTATTATTATTATTATTATTATTATTATTATTATTATTATCATTATTAATAGTAGTAGTAGTAGTAGTAGTAGTCAATGTTGTTGTTGTTATGAAATATTGGTTGTGTATAGATAATTTAGAACGAGACGATTAGTAAGAGGAAATTGATACCACATCATCAGTGAATAGATGATTCGTAAGACACGATTGGTAAAAGACGATTATTAAACCACCATTAGAAACAAATTACTGACAAAACACCATTCAAACCAGATAACAGCTACATATATTAGTGAGAGACGATTAGTAAGTTAATGGTGTGTGTGGACGATGGTGCGGGCAGCGTTAGTAACCTAGGCGTGAAACTCTTGCTCATTAGTATTGCATTTATCATAACACCGCTACTGAGGGGGGGGGGGAGGTGCCAGATAGTCTTCGGATTTGTATTTATTCGTATAGTAATGAGAGTGACACAGCACAGTTGTGTAGCCGTGACGGGTGTAGGGAGGTGCAGGGGGTGTAAGAAAGGGGGGTAAGGAGAGATGGGGGGGATAGAGAGAGAGAGGAGATGCAAGAGGAAGGAAGGAAGGAAGGAGGAAAAAGAGGAGGAAAGAAGGAAGAAGGGAAGGAAGGGAGGAAGAATGGGAGGAAGGAAGGAAGGAAGGAAGGAGGAAAGAGGGGAGGGTTGTAAGAGTAGAGTAAATGTCAAGAGGTAGAGAGAGAGACTATGTAAGGAGCAAAGGAAAGCATAAGGGGCAGAGGAATGGATGAAAGGAAGGAGGGAGGTGATAAAAGAGGGAGTGAAATGAAGGAGGGACGGGGTGAAGGAACTACAGGGGTTTAAAGAAGGAGTAGATGGAGGGAAGGGAGGGTAGATGCTGAAATGCGTGGGAGGGTAGGGGAGGGGAGGGGAGGGCAGGAGGAAGGGAGGGAAGGAGGAAGGGAGGGAGGGAACCTGAGAGGGACAAGAGGAGTTGTAGAAGAAGAGTAATAGGGAGCGTCGAGCACGAATACTAGAAGGTAAGAGTGCCAGGGGAGAGAAGCATGGAGGTGGAGTGGAGGCACCAGTGGGGAGGTGGAGTGGAGGCACCAGTGGGGAGGTGGAGGGGAGGCACCAGTGGGGAGGTGGAGGGAGGCACCCAGTGGGGAGGTGGGAGTGGGAGGCACGTGGGGAGGTGGAGTGGGAGGCACCAGTGGGGAGGTGGAGGGAGGCACAGGGGAGGGAGGTACTAGGGGAGGTGGGAGGGAGGCACCAGGGGAGGTGGGAGGGAGGCACTTAGTGGGGGAGGTGGGAGGGAGGCACCAGTGGGGAGGGGGAGGGAGGCACCAATGGGGGTGGTGGGAGTGGGAGGCACCAGTGGGGAGGTGGAGGGAGGCACCAATGGGGTGGGGAGGAGGGCACTCAGTGGGGGAGGTGGAGGGAGGCACCAGTGGGGAGGTGGGAGGAGGCACCAGTGGGGGAGGGGAGGAGGCACCAGGGGAGGTGGAGGAGGCACCAGTGGGGAGGTGGGAGGGAGGCACCAATGGGGGTGGGGGAGGGAGGCACCAGTGGGGAGGTGGGAGGGAGGCACTACTGGGGAGGTGGGAGGGAGGCACCAGGGGAGGTGGAGTGAGGCACCAGTGGGGAGGTGGAGGAGGCACCAGGGAAGGTGGAGGAGGCCCAGTGGGGAGGTGGGAGGGAGGCACTAGTGGGGAGGTGGGAGGGAGGCACTAATGGGTGGTGGGAGGGAGGCACCAGTGGGGAGGTGGGAGGAGGCACTAGTGTGGGGGAGGTGGGAGGGAGGCACCAGTGGGAGGTGGGAGGGAGGTACTAGTGGAGGTGGAGGGAGGCACCAGTGGGAGGTGGGAGGGAGGCACCAGTGGGGAGGTGGGAGTGGAGGCACCAGTGGTGAGGTGGGAGGGAGGCACCAATGAGGTGGGAGGGAGGCACTGGTGGGGGGAGGGGAGTGGGGAGGCTCATGGGGAGGTGGGAGGGAGGCACCAGTGGGGAGGTGGAGGGGAGGCACCCAGTGGGGAGGTGGAGTGGAGGCACCAGTGGGAAGGTGAAGTGGAGGCACCAGTGGGGAGGTGGAGTGGAGGCACCAGTGGTGAGGTGGCGTGGAGGCACCAGTGGGGAGGTGGCAGTGGGGAGGTGGCGTGGAGGCACCAGTGGGGTGGTGGAAAGGAGGCATCAACGGGAAGGCGGAACGGAGGCAGCATTGGGGAAGTAGAGTGGAGATAATTATGTTACCCTGAGGGACCAATAAAAGGTAGTGTGAAAGATATGAAATGGAAAAAAATCAGTGATGACCGAGTGACCATGAGAATAAACTTGGAAATGACATGGGATGATGTATAATAATAAAATGTGTGACGTAGGATTTGTGGTAGAAGGACCTGGTGATAATAGGGACGGAGTTTAGAACGAGCGAGAAAAATTGCTCTGAAAATATACTCGTGTCTGTACACTTAAGAAAATTGTACTTAGATCATTCAAAATACTGTTCACGCTATAACACTGAACTTCAGTGAACATCCTTGGTATGAACGGCAGATATACACGTGATGTCCCTAAATGTGTGCACCAGCAAGTATGTCTGTTAAGAAAATAATCACGTTTTGACCATTTACTCTCATATGTGATGGCGTAAATCTTCATGAACCAATTTCGTATCAGGTATCAACTATATACAAAATTTGGTTATAAATTAATCCTGGAATAAATCCCAAAGTTCAGGTAACATGAAGAAGGAAAAATTAAAACAAAGGAGATGATAAAACTCAGACAGCTAAGAACACGACCTGGGCAAGATCGCTAACCTTATCCTTCAAGCGACGGTGTTACGTTAGCCATGGTTCTGTAGTGAAAGCAGCACACTATGAGACTGAGAACAGTCACACCTCCCCCTCCGACCCTACACGTTAGCCATGGTTCTGTAGTGAAAGCAGCACACTATGAGACTGAGAACAGTCACTCCTCCCCCTCCGACCCTACACGTTAGCCATGGTTCTGTAGTGAAAGCAGCACACTATGAGACTGAGAACAGTCACACCTCCCCCTCCGACCCTACATGGCAGCCTATCTAACCACCTTGACTTCTCATATGAAAGTCCACCTGTTTCCTACCCCCGACACCAACCTACACGACATCCAAAATTAAATTCCACCTGACCACTCACATGACAGTCCCTTGGCAGACCACCAAACGGTCCAACTTAACTCTGACACCCCCCACCCTCATCTGACACTCTCTCTGCCCCCTCCCCTCCTCTCCACTCCCCCTCCCCAACTCACCTCCACACCAGAGTCGGGATGGGATGAAAGATCCACTTCTCCCCTAGATAACGTTAAGGTGTTTAATCATCAGGTAAAATATGGTGGGTTGCTAATCTGCAAGTGATTCATTTAACCTTTTAGACTTATTTGCATACCAACATGATAAACTGAAAATAATCTCATCTCTTGTCTAAACTTAATACTGAAATCCTATTATGTCACGTCAAACATCAAGTCATCCATACAACCCTAATAGGTAAAGGTCTCCAGGTGAAACACTAATTAACTAAAGTACCTTAATGGAGTAACCGGACATGAGGGGTTACCGTCATCCCAGCATCTGATTTCAGTACTGAAAAAAAAACACACAACAGACACAAGACCCGAGACACGGTCCTTCCCATACTAACAATGACTCACTCTACAGCAGGTGCGGGCAAAAACATGGAACATTGCTAGACTCTGGACTTAATGATAGAGATTTAATCGTCAAGATGAGAATAATAAGAAAAAAAAGTATATTTACCATTGTTTTTTCTGCATTCGCCTTGTGTTGTGATATTGCAAGGTGTGGTGACGCTGTGTGTGTGCTGATGATGATAATGAAGCTTTAGTTAGGCAGAGTTTTTGTTCTGTAATCTGGAGGTGAAAAACTGGAGGTATTGTTAGGATTCATAAGGTTGGAATAGTGTGTGTGTGTGTGTGTGTGTGTGTGTGTGTGTGTGTGTGAGAGAGAGAGAGAGACATAACCGTCACTATGTCTGCAACCAATAATTTACCTTGGTGTTTGTTAAGTCTTGCAATTAATACATACCTGTACATACATATTATTCCCTACATCCAAACTTGAGTATACTTGAGTAATTAGCGTATGAAAACTCCACCTTTTATTTAGCTAATATAACCTTCACATAATACAAATTTGTCATCAATTTCAACACAAGCCTCACTTAATTTATCTCACACCACTTTATCAACCAACTTCTATTGTGATCTGGTGACTCACTTAACTCAAATACTAGTGTCTTTACTTAATACACCTTTTCACATATCCGTTGAGACATTGTTACATAACTATTTGACAAATTTCATAACCGGAACAGACCACTTACATGTAAAAATCTTCATCTACAATCCGAAACTAAATTCGGAGCCTTTTAGTGTACTGTAGGGTTCCAGTATCATATATGCAATAAAGAAACCTCTCCCACAGAATCCGTCGTCGTCCAGCGGCCACGACACTTGCGACCACCAACTGGTTGGCAGAGAACGAGTCTCAATTTGAAGCTAAATTATAATCCCTTGAAATGATGGGATCTGAGATCAAAATTTTTATAAAGAATTTTTTTATTGGCAATTCTTCCCTACGACCACAAGAATCCAGACAACTTCGTTATCAGAGAAGAAATATAATTTGAAGGTCTATGATAAGCCTTAAATAAGTGGATTCAACGAGTATTATATCCTGAGATAATATAGATCTTTCCGAGGACTCATCCCTGTGAACAGTAATATCTCACGATTATCTTAATTTTACACCTGTGACCACGAGGAGGAGTTCATCTCATTTGCATTTGTGAAAAAATAAATTTGAAGAAATATACGAAGCTCTGAGTCACAAACTCAAAGCTTATTCAATCAATCAATCATGCCTTAGGGTTGGCAATCAAGGCTCTCCACTCCAAGGATTTTCAAGCTGCCTTTATCAATCCTGCCAGACTTTGTATCTCTCCGGGGAAACCACAACTTATTACATCACGATTGAGAAGAATTTCCCTCAAGACTTCAGAGCCGAGGCCACATAAATCCAGGACTATAACGAGCAAACAGAATTAAGTCTTAGTACAGAGACGAAGACAACAAGTGGAAAAATATCTTTACATGTGGAGACAAAGCGTAAAGGTTGACCATGGTACAGTAATTGTATTTTCCACACCGGGTAGCGTGAAGAATCAATGACGTGGGGACTTGGCATTATTGTTTCCTAACTTAACCCTCTGAGTACGATGCCAACCCCCCGTGAGTACAATGAATTAACCCAGACCCCCCCTATAGAGTACGATTATTTAACACAATGAGCAAGATATATTTACCCCTTGAAATAGACCAGTGGGTTAGGTATATCACCAGTTGAGTACAATACCAGCCTCTGAGTACAGTAAATCAACCGAGTAAGGTACCTTAACCGCTTGAGTACGATGACTTAACCCTTTGAATGAGATGACCTATTCTTGTGGGTACGTAGACACTGTACTTAGGTGGTTAAGTCACTGTACTCAGGAACAGGTCATCATATAGAAAGGGTTATAACAACGTGATCAAGGGAGTAAGCCATTGTATTCAGAGGATTAAGGATTAAGCCAACGTTCTCAAGGGGCTTAAACAACTGTAAAACTGATCCCATTAATTTGCTAAACGAGAATACGACTGTCGAAAAGTCTGAGATTGCATTGACTTGACTGACTTCAAATTAATATAAGTAATAGAAACCTGACATGACGTTTACAACAAGCCTTACGATAACATTAATGACAAAACCAAACCTCACAGCCATGACATAAACCCAAGCCTGGCATCACATTCTAACACACAAAAGAAGAACTCGTGTAGCAGAGTGCAGGAATGAAGTGACACGTGTCAACAGAGGACCACACTTACAACCTTCAGGCTCAGGGTAGACTCGTAAATTAATCACAAGACCAACACGCCCGGAGAGGTGTTACCGGGTCCAACACGACCTCACCCCCGCCCTCAGTCAGTGTTTTTCACTTTGTTTACACGAGGAGCCTGCAAGTCTAATGAGTTCCAGTTCTACTAGGTCTTAGTTCTAATGGGTATCAAGTGATAATGAGTCTCAGTTATAGTGATTCCCCAGTTGTAATAACCCCCAGTTATAATGATAGGTCTCTGTTCTAATGGGCCTCATTCATAACGGGCCCCAGTTATAAGAGGCCTCACTAATCCTGGGCCTCGGCCCTCACTTGTACGTAATGGGACCCAATCACAATACCGTTCCAGTTCTAAGAGGCATCAGTCCTAGTAAATACCACTTCTAATGGGTTCCAGACCAAAAAGTCCCTAACCTAACCTAACCTGAGGATCGATACCAGAGGTTAAGTTAGGTTAAGGCTTAGTTGGGGCCTATCTGGCTAGGGTCCATTTAGAAATGAAATCCATCAGAACTAAGACCCATTAGAGTTGGGGCCCATTAATACTGGGACCCATTAGAGTTGGGGCCCATTAATACTGGGTCCCATTAGAGTTGGGGCCCATTAATACTGGGACCCATTAGAGTTGGGGCTCATTAATACTGGGTCCCATTAGAGTTGGGGCCCATTAATACTGGGATTAGAGTTGGGGCCCATTATTCTGGGACCCATTAGAGTTGGGGCCCATTAATACTGGGACCCATTAGAGATGGGGCTCATTAATACCCATTAGGGCCCCATTAGAGATGGGGCTCATTTATACTGGGCCCCATTAGAGATGGGATTTATACTGGGACCTATTAGAGTGGGGCTCATTATACTGGGACCATGGGAGTTGGGGCTCACATACTGGGACCTATTAGAGATGGGGCTCATTTATACTGGGGCCCATTAGAGATGAGACCCATTTATACTGGGCTCCATTAGAGATGGGACCCATTTATACTGGGACCCATTCGAGTTGGGGCTCACTAATACTGGGACCTATTAGAGATGGGGCTCATTAATACTGGGACCTATTAGAGTTGGGGCTCATTATTACTGGGACCCATTAGAGTTGGGACCCATTAGTACTAGGGACTATTACGACTGGGGTCCAGTTAACCAGTCAACAAATAGGCGATAAGTGGACCTTCTGGATAGACTTTCACCAATGAGAAAAAACTTTTGAAAAGAAAGAAAAAGAAAAAAAATCGATAATGAGAAAACACAGGAAGGAAAGATGGAGAAATACAGAAAGAAATGAAAATGAATAATGAATAAAGAACGAATGAGAAAGGGAACAGGAAAACGAAAGAAAATATGAAAAGGAACGAAATATAAAAGAAAATAATGGACAGAGAACGAGAGGGAGAATACAAAAGGAAAAGAACACAAATTAAATAACGAACGAGAAAATAAAAAGAAAAATTAAGAAAAAAACGAGAGAAAGGAAAAGAAAAAAAATGGATAAAAAAAAGGAAAAACCCGAAGCGAGAAAAATAAACGAATAAAACAATGAATGACAAAAGAAAAAAGAAAATAAAGAATATACAGATTAAGAGAGAAATATAAAAGAGATAGGAAAAAAATAGTCGCCAAAATATACGACAAAACACAACACAACAGACCGCCCATCCACGCCCTATAACGTCCCTCAAAACTTTGGCCAGACGCGAACTAAACTCGGCCTTGCCACTTTTCCGCGGGGGATGGTCACACAACTCCAGGGAGGGAGAGAAAGGAAGGGAAGGGAGAGACTAGAAAGGGACTAGAAAGGGAGGGAAGGAGGGAGAGACTAGAAAGGGAGGGGAGGGAGAGACTAGAAAGGGAGGGAAGGAGGGAGGGAGGGAGGGAAGGAAGAAGGTTGTGAAAAAAAGAAGAGAGGAAGAGAATGAAAAAGAAAGGGGGAGAGAGAAGGAGGGAAGGAGTGGAATTACCGTAAAATTTCCGTGTGTACCTTTATCAGTGCAGTGTAAACTCCTCTATGGGATTTCACTTAATCAGGAAAGCAAAAATTTGGTGAAGGTAATATACGAAGGATTATGTAAGTGTGTGTTTTGTATTTCAGGTGGCGGTCATTTTGAAGAGAGATAAAAACGAACTCTCCATCAGTAGACTTTTTGTGTGTGATTATACTTATTGTCGGCCATTTTCAACTGAGACACAAATCAAGCACTATGGGAGTTTTAGTACAATTTATGGTATGATTATAGCGGTTAACTGTCATTCTGATATGCGATAAAACTCGAGCGCTACAAAGAACTCGAAATGATTTTGTGATGTGGTTGAGCAGTTGTCGGATATTTTGGAACCGAAATAAAAATAAATAAACGTAGTGCAAGTTTGAAATGATGTTATTGGTCTGAATATTAAAGTTTTGTCAATTTTTACCTGAAAAAACAACAACAACAACATACACTTGTGGTGAATATGAATAAAAAAGAAACAGTAAAGGTATTAGTGTTGAGTCGAGGCTGGTAACGACCACACGAGGCCCGACCATCACGGGACAATACTGTGTTAAGCCACTACAACGACACTCAACATTTGATACAAACTACGAATGATAAAACTACCAACTATTCTCTAACACACACACACACACACACACACACACACACACACACACACACACACACACACACACACACATACACACACACACACACACACACACACACACACACACACACACACACACACACACACGATTATACAAATACCGCATTTTTATTTCTTTATTTATTTTCTTTCTTTCTGTCTTTATTTATTTATTTAAGTCTCCCTTATGAATAATTTTACAACAGTCTTCGCCACGCACTTCGTCTCCACCAGAATCTCAACACCACATAGTCAACTGGCACCATCTACCATCATCAAGTTGTGTGTTGATCACAGAAAGACGCCCACAAGAGGTCACAGGGGCATTGACAGCATAGATTTATAACAGCCAATTCCCGGGTTGATTGAAGATGAAAAGAATCAGAACAGACCTCGAACAGACCTCGTGTGCGATGTCTATATTTGGATAGAATCATCGGGGAAAGTGGTGCCGCAGGAAGCACTATACAGGAGTTCCCTTGTGGGTGCGTAATTTGCTAACGATCTGGAATCTATAGACCTATAGATAGCACACGGCTTCGTTAAATTTGCTATGAATTCGGAAAACACGCGAAATGTGGCGCGTTTGGCGGTCTGGATTGAACACCGTTTATTAGAACACGTTTACAAAATGCAAAAATTCTGAATTTGTTTCGCGTAGCCGAATTTGTACCCGTGAGGTAGGTGGAGTGGGGGAGAGCAGAATTAGATGGTCCGGGGTAAAGTGGAGTGGGTGGGTGGCCAGAGGTGGGTAGGTGGGTGGGTGGCCAGGTGAAAGGCAGTGGTGGTGGGAGGTGGTGGGAGGGTGGGTGGGTGGGTGCTTGGGTGGGTGGGTGGGAGGGGCATGGGTGGGAGGGAGGGAGGGTGGGTGGAGTGCTGGGTGGGGTGGGAGGGAGGGTGGTGGGGTGGTGCTGGGGAGGGTAGGTGGGTGGGGAGGGTGGGTGGGTGGGTGGGAGGGAGGGGTGGGTGGGTGGTTGGGGGGTGGGTGTGGGTGTGGGTGGGTAGGTGGGTGGCGGCGAAGGGCGGGGATTCACCCGTCAGCTGGCTGGAGTCTCACACAGCACAGGTGGAAGGTGGTGATGGGGGGGGGGGAGGGGGAGTAGGGAGTCCGGCACTCTTCCCCTCTCCCTGGATCACCTTCCTGCGAATTTCCTGTTGGTACGACCACCACTTCACCATAAAGGTACGACCACCACCGCACCATAAGGATAGGACCGCCACCTCACCATCAGGGTACGACCACCACTTCACCATAAAGGTACGACCACCACCGCACCAAAAGGATAGGACCGCCACCTCACCATCAGGGTATGACCACCACCTCACCATCAGGGTACGACCGTTGGCGCCTCTTGTGAAAACATTGCACATATTTTTCAAGCCTAAATATAACTTGGTCTTCAGACAACGTACTCAAGCGTAATTATTTCACTCAGTCTTCCCTTCCTACACTCAAACGTAAATTAAATGTCACTGTCTACAACACATCCACGGAGGAGTAGTGTGTGTAAACATTGCTCCTAGGATCACAACTACCAACTTCCTAAACCCTTTCTTTCACCTGGTCTTCCCTCAGCTAAAATAACGCTATAAAATTATTTCCCCACTTAGAGGCCTCATCCTCCCCCTCCTCAACCAGCCTTGAAATCATACATATACTCTCTTAAGTTAAGTGAAAGAAGAGTAAGAATGAACGAGAGATGTATGAGAAGGAGGCCAGATGGACTGTGTTCTCCGTGAGGTAGTACAATATACAAAGATCAAGGTTGAAACATAATACACCTCGTACATGAACAGTTCCTACTCCTCCTCTACAGTGTAAACAAGTCGTTCTGTTGTTCCTGGACAGTTGCCACAGCATGTTAACCATCACTATAACGGACGAACACCCCCCCCCCCAGGCATAACAACATCGGCAAGTTGGTTTTCAGTTCTTGGAGTTACATTCAGGAAATACTGAGTGTATAGATCCTGGCTGTGTGGGTCATCAACACCAAGTAGTGGTGGGGTTTTGACCTGTACCCTCCTCCAGGACACACCTGGCAGCGGTGGACCTAATGCTGGCCTCACAAGGCCCGATGCATGTTTGACGACCACTACTTGAAGGAGGGGGGGAGGGGGGTGATGGGGCAGAGGTAATGGCGGGGATGTTAGTGATGGTAGAGCAGGTGTCACAGGTGGGTCGTTGTGGAGTGTCAGGTATCCTGAACCAAATCCAAACACAGGTTCCATATCACAGAACGCCAACACCTGTATCATCCCAACACAGACGCGGCGAAACGCTAAAACAGAAACACTCCTGCTTGCGCCCACGTGGCCTTGTGGGTACACTGAAACACTCTCCCTCCTCACCAAACAATTCCTGGCATTCCAAAAGGAAATTGTTCGATAAATCACTACAGCACACGTTGTCAGATATAAAAATGTAGCAGTGTAGTAATGGAGGCGAGGGTACTGGTGAGGCTAAGTGGCGGTGAGGGGGCTGGTGAGTGGCGGTGAGGGAGTGCTTGTGAGTGGCGGTGAGGGAGTGTTGGTGAGTGGCGGTGAGGGGGCTGGTGAGTGGCGGTGAGGGAGAAGTGGTAGTGAAGGAGAAGGGTGGTGAGGGTGATGAGGATGAAGGGTTGGGGTGGTGGTGGAGGGTTGAAAGGTGATGGTGGAGTGGTGGAGGGTTGAAGAATGGTGGTGGTGGCGGTTATAGGTGGAAGTAGTGGTTAGGTTGAGGGATGGAGGTGAGGAGTCATGGTGGTAAGATGTGGTAGTGATGGTGAGAGTGAGGGTGGTGGTAGGTGTGGGTGGTGGTAGGTATGGGTGGTAGTGGTGGTGAGGGGTGGTGGTAGTGGTGGGTGGTTAGTGGTGGTGAGGGGTGGTGGTAGAGGTAGTAGTGGTGGTGGGTGGCAGTGGTGATGAGGGATGGTTGTGGTGTAGAGTCGAGGATGACCACAACAAACACCCATATCCCCCCCCGTGAGGTTTGCCAGCCACAATCAATGGTATACTCCGACGAAAATCTCGCCCGAAGAAAATTCCATCAGACGACTACCAGCTGGACATAATCCAGAGAGAGACATTCACAGCATTCAATTCAATTCTTCCACTGTACAGAATCCCACCACCAAAATAATAACAGTAGACAAAGTTCCATAAGCCACTGTTCCTATAACGTTCGATAATCTTTTTACCTCAAGCACGAATTTATTCTCTGGTTTAGTCTCAGTGCAATTACAACGCCATCTAAACAGTACTCGCCATCTATAGTTACGGGGGACATTTAACTTAAGAAACTTTGTAAATTCGGAGCCTGAACTGCAAGGTGAAAGTGTCTTAACTTGCGATATTATAAGTATTTTCTCCCTCAGTGATACATGGTGTTATGTGTTGGATAATGAGGCACTCACGTCACCCCGCCCCCTCCCCATGGTCGTTTACATATCGTTTTCCCTATTATTATTATTGTATGATATGGACACAAAGTAGTACCTTCAGCTGTTTATCATTATATTACTCTTATATTACTCCATTAATTATGTATAAAAAAGTATTACAGAACATGTATTAATTCTATGTAATATTCCCATTTATTGTGTACCATATTATGTATATAAATTATCATAGTTATACTTTATGTATTCAGCTTGTGAATGCTGGCATCTGTACATCCCAGCGCGCAGTAATACATATGTAACTGTATATTTTCAGCCTTCTGGCTGCCAAGCTCTTTCAATAAACCGTTAATTATTATTATTATTAGATAGATAGAGAGGGAAGACAGAGTCCTTGTGGTGCGGACGCGAGCTTCTGGGTCCCTCTGTATATATATCTCCCGTATGAGAATAGAACCTACTTTTAAGAGAACAAGTGTTTGTGTATACCATCAGTAGTATAGAACATTTTGTGGGTATTCAAGACGAACGTCAGATGGCGCAGTGATTATTTCTCAGTGAGATACAGTGGACCAAGCCTTCCCGCCCAGACTCTGTTAATGGCGTCTCGTCTTCATCTTCATGATCCACAGCAAGACTACTACAAGCCTCTAGACTTAGTGTTGTGAAGTGCTATGCTGTGTACAGTGCTGTGCTGTGAAGTGAAGTGTTTTGTGAAGTGCTGTGTTGTGTATTTTAATCATAATTGTCTGTGCAAATTGCGGTCAGATGACTAAGGGAGCGGCCCGACAGTAAAAGCTCTCCCGTCTCTGGTCTGAGGGTGACTGAGGAACCGGTGCTCGACGCCGCCCAGCTGTTCCTACGTCTGGCAGCGCGCCAAGTCTCCCCTCCCGCCAGACACACACACACACGCACGCATTCACAGAATCACCTTATATTTTTCTTGTGACTTCTGTAATTCTGTGCATAGATTACGAGGGGCTGACCCGGTCTTTTGCACAGATAGAGTACAGAAGCAGTCGGCATGTCTCACAGGGATCAAAATGATACCCTGGACGATGGGGTTACGAGTTTTAGTGTGGGAGACCTCTCCCCACCCACACTCAGGCCCCACGCTCCCCACACTGACAACACCCAGCCACCCAGGGAATCTCCTCGCTCGTCGCGAGGCAGCTCTCCTGCGATGCATGCGTCCACAGATCTCCTTCAACTGATAAAGTGGATGGAAACTTCTCGACGCCAGGACGATATTGCAAGGAGAGAAGAGGAAGAAAGTCGGTACAGAAGGTCTGAAAAACGGCGCCATGAAGAGGAACAACGACGCAAAGAACTCGAAGACATACGTAGAAGTGGGGATGATCTTAGAAGAAGAGAGGATCAAGCCAGATTTGAAGTCTTGATTTCTCTGTTAGCCTCCCCACAACGATCTACCATACAAGATTCGTCTGCTACTACTAACGTTGATGCGACTAGAGGTACTGGTACCTCATTTCCCAGAGTCGAGTCAATCCCTCAAAAGGCTGCAGTACACACGCCTCCCTCTCTGAAGTCTGACGCTTCTTATCAGATGTTTCGGGAATGGCGTCGACGTTGGCAAGACTATGCAACAATGGTTGACTTGTCAAGTTTATCACAGCCGAAACAAATGATACAGCTTCGTATGTGCTTGTCCTTAGAGACACAACGTACTCTCGAGCACACACTTCAAGTGCCTCCTACGACAACTCTGACGGTAGAGGCTGTGCTCGACAAGTTGCAGGAACACGTCAAGGGACAGCGCAACGAAGCACTCAGAAGAAGAGAACTCCTCCAATGTAAGCAGCTTGATGGAGAATCTTTTGACGCATTTTTTGGAAGGCTCAAAAGGTGTTCAGAGGAACTTGATGTTTGTCCTCGACATTCTCAAGTCTGTGAAGAGACAACTCAAGACAATCATTTTAACGGGTGTCCGAGATGAAGAGCTAGTTCAGCGTCTCATTTCCCTCGACCCCACTTCCTCCCTTCAAGATGTTGTTACAAAATGTCGAGCGTACGAGGCCGCCAAGTGTGCGACTTCAGCTTTACGCTCACAACCTGACCAGGTGAGGGCGATGTCTTCCTACAGAAAGGGTAAGAAGCAGCAAGGTAACCCCACCCCTCACCCTCCAGCTACAACTTCAGCAGCAGCTTTGTGCAACAGCTGTGCGAGACAGCATAATGCCTCCCAGTGTCCAGCTGCTCAAAGCGTGTGCAGAAGTTGCGACCGCCAGGGTCACTGGGCTTACACAGTCAAGTGCCCTGCTAGTAAAGTTCAGTGCAGACTTGTGGTCATGTGGGCCATTATGACAAATGTTGTCGTAAGAAGACACATAAAGGACACCACCTAGGATCCAAGAAGTCATCCTCAGGTAGTGCTGGCGCGCCCCCTCCTTCTGGCAAGCATCAAGACGCAGTGTCCAGTCGATCCTGCCGTCGTGTACATTGTTCCACAGACACGACGCCCCAGCACATTAATGTCGTCATCTCTTACGGTAACTCGTCATCCAGTCTTCAGATGTTACCTGACACCGGTGCTGACGTCTCAGTAATTGGTCCACAACACTTAGCAAGTCTGGGAATACCCCGGAGCAACCTACAGCCCCCTCCTCACACAACGAAACTGACAGCTGATGGTTCCAAGATGGCCCCAGCTTTGGGATCTTTCTGGGCTACTCTTACCTTAGGTAAGCAGTCTTGCTCAGCCAGGATGGATGTTCATGATGGTATCCCGACTCCGCTTTTATCATATGGCCATTGTCAAGAGTTGGCCATTACTTCCAAGGAATTCCCTAAACCTATTTTAAAGATCACCCATGTCAACAGGTTGAAGGAATTCCCTATCTCTACTAACACGTCCCCTTCTGATGCAAGAGCTTACCTTCTCAAGGAGTTTGCTGAAGTGTTGGTTACGAAGAAATCTTTAGGATCCTCACCACTCAAGCCGATGGTGGGTCCACCTATGAAGATTCATCTTAAGGATGGTGCTACACCTTTTGCCATCCACACCCCTCGTTTGATTCCTCACGCCTACAAGGAGCTAGTTAGACAAGAGCTTGACTCCATGGTTGCTCAGGGAATCATCAAGCCGGCCGGAGACGAACCTTCACCTTGGTGCCACCCTCTCGTCCCCGTCGCCAAACCTCGTGGTGGAGTACGGATCACCACCGATCTGTCAAAACTTAACAAGCAAGTTTCCCGTCCAGCCCACCCTTCACCCACACCCTTTGCAGCTGTTCGAAATGTGGACCCGAAGGCGAAGTTTTTTACAACGATGGACGCCTTATGTGGTTATTGGCAGATCGAGTTGGCCGAAGAAGACCAGCATTTGACTACATTCATCACACCATATGGGAGATATCAGTATTGCAGAGGCCCCATGGGATTTGCCGCTAAGGGTGATGCATTCTGTCAACGTGGTGATGCGGCCCTTCAAGGAGTCACGAATTGTGTCAAGGAAGTTGATGATATCTTACTCCATGACGAAGACTACTGTGCCCACCTCTCCCGGATATACGAAGTTCTCACCAGATGTCGAAAGTACGGGATTACCCTCAACGCTGACAAGTTTGCAGTCGCCGCACCATCAGTGAAATTCTGTGGGTACACTCTCTCAGCATCAGGTATCGCAGCTGACCCGGAGAAGTTAAGCGGAATCAGGGATTTTCCAACCCCTGCCAACCTGACAGACCTCCGTTCTTTTTTGGGTCTGGTCAATCAGCTGGCTGAATTTACACCTGACATCTCCGCCGCAGCCCAGCCGTTACGCCCCCTGCTGAGCCCCAGGAGGACATTCCTGTGGACCCCAGATCATCAAGAGGCCTTCCAGCGAGTCAAGCAGGCCCTCTTGAGTCCACCTGTCCTCGCCTGTTACGACCCAGCCCTACCCACCGTCCTCCAGACTGACGCCTCCAGACTCTACGGCGTTGGTTACGCACTTCTGCAGGACGAATGGCGGTGGACAACTCCGCTTAATTCAGTGTGGATCCCGGTTCCTGACCGACGCTGAGACCCGATTTGCCACGATTGAGCTGGAGATGTTGGCTGTTGTCTGGGCGATGGCGAAGTGCCACTTCTACCTGATAGGACTTCAGCACTTCACCCTCTTCACGGATCATCGCCCTCTTATACCTATAATCAATCACTACTCTTTGGATGCAGTAGAGAATCCTCGCCTTCAACGTCTGAAAGAGAAGCTCTCGCCTTATCTCTTCACAGCTGTGTGGCGTGCGGGTAAGCTGTTGTGCATCCCGGATGCCCTGTCCCGCGCCCCTGTCAGTCGCCCCACCCCAGAGGACGAGATGTTGTGTTCTACAGCTGCTGCATCCCTCAAGTCAGTAGTTTCACTGAAGGCCTTCTTCACATCAGAAGAGTCTACAGCACCGGATGCAGACAAGACCCTTGAAGATCTCCGCACCACAGCCCGGGCCAACCCTTCCTACATCCGGCTCGTCGACTGTGTGTCCCAGGGATTTCCATCTAACCGATACGACCTTCATGACTCGCTACCCTCGTACTGGAAGATACGAGAGGACCTCTATTGTGACGGAGACCTCGTCTTGTATGGTCCACGAGTAGTTATTCCTGCTGCCCTACGCCGCCGTACCTTGACCCGCCTTCACGACAGCCATCGAGGAGTGGAGGCCACCAAGCGACGGGCGAAGCAGACTGTATTTTGGCCCGGAATCGACGCGGACATTGCAAGTACCGTCCGTGCCTGTGAACCATGCCAGATTCTGCAACCTAGCCAGCAACAGGAACCTTTAATGTGCGACGACAATCCTTCAAGACCCTTTGAGTCTGTGTCGGCCGATTTCTTTGCAGTTGCAGGGAAGTCCTTCCTCGTCATTGCCGACCGATTGTCTGGATGGCCTGTTGTCGTCCCCTGTGGTAGTGATACAACGGCTACTGCTACCATCCGGAACTACAGGCATTACTTCAGAGAAGTTGGTGTTCCCTTCCGCCTCAGGACTGATAGAGGACCCCAGTTCACCAGCCACGAGTTTCGGGACTTCATGGACCGTTGGGGAGTCCGTCATGTCGTGACCTCGCCCCACTAACCCCATGCGAATGGACACGCTGAAGCCGCAGTCAAGACTGTGAAACACCTGATCCTTTAGGTGTCACCCTCAGGAAATATCGACTGCGAGGACTTCGATCGAGGTTTCTTGGAGTTATGCAACACCCCGAACTTCACCGGACGCTCCCCAGCCCAGGTTCTATACGGACATCATCTCAGGTCTTGTGTTCCTGCCCACCCGAAGTCTGTTTCTCAAGAGTGGCAGGCCAAGACTGAGGAATGTGACCGCCGTGCAGCAGAACGAGCGGCAGATGTCGCTGCTCGGTACGACTGTCATGCCCGCCCCCTTCCCAGGTTGAGTATCGGCCAGCAGATCAGGATTCAAGATCCGTTATCTCACCGCTGGGACAAGGTTGGGGTTGTCATGGGTATTGGCCGGTCCAGGGACTACCAAGTGCGTCTTCCTAGTGGTAGAGTATGGTGGAGGAACCGTCGTTTCCTCCGACCTGTGGAGCTGCCTAGTGTTGACCCTTCCCCAGTTGAGTCCCCTAATGTTGATGTCTCTAAAGTAAATCCATCCCCACCTTGTGTTTTTGCCCCAGTACTCCGCAGGTCCGAGCGACTCAGAAACAAAAGGTCCGCTCAAGATGAAACTATGAGCGTATAGGGGGGAGGGAGGTGTATGATATGGACACAAAGTAGTACCTTCAGCTGTGTATTATTATTATTATTATTATTATTATTATTATTATTATTATTATTGTTATGGTCCAGACACACCCTTTATTTTTTTTAGCCTTTTAAGAACTTTATAGGTCAGAGATCCCCCCCGACCCTGTTCGGTGTGGGGGAGACATGATGCATCAGCTGGCGAGTGTTCTTGTTATGAAACACTGCCAGAAGAAGACGGTACATTAACATAACAAATACCAGTAGAGTATAAACAGGAAATATTGCAAACGATCTATCTTTGAAGGTCGGGTAGTCACTTACTCCTCAAACTTATCTGTGTTATTAGTGGACCCTGACCTTTGACCTACAGTAATGACGTCACCAAAACAACCCCGTGACCTTTAGTGACTTTCAGTAATAGGATCACCACTAAATATAACCCCGTGACTTTTACTGACCTTGAGTATTATTTCTTATTGGGCACCCGCCCCCCCCCCCTACATCCTTGTGTAAGGTGAAGCGCAGAAGCGTTTACAGCGCCCAACAGGGAAGCATGCTAAGTTCACGCTTGCCTTATGTCTCATTTTAAGGGCGTAGAAGCCTGAAGAGTCAATGGTTTATGTCTAAGCAAGTTATTGGAAGCTTCAACAACTTGTCCCTGAATACGAATTCGCAACTTTCGATTTACAGCAGGTACCTACTTTGCTGCTAGGTGAACAGGGACCAAGGGGGCTAGGAAGAGTGTCCAAACAACTTCCGCCGACCCGGAAATCGAACTCGTGACATCATGCTTGCGAGGCAAGAGCAGGAACGCTCTACCACCAGCGCCCCCACCTTGCGTAATGACGTCATCAAAAAACAACCACGTGACCTTTAGTGACCTTGAGTAATGACGTCACCAACAAACAACCCCCGTGACCTTGAGTAATATCACCACTAAATATAACCCCGTGACCTTTAGTGACTTTCAGTAATAGGATCACCAAAACATTTCACTGGCTTAAACAAAACTCCAGTGAACGTGAGGGTGAAATCAGCGTGACGATAAATCTTAAGCGTTTATGGACGGTGACTATATGAAGGAAATAACTAAATGAACAAATAAAGTAATGAGAACAGAAAGAATCGGTAATAATTGGTAAAGGAATATAATGAATAGAATAATTATAGACACAAGACAAGACACAATAAAAAGGGGGTAATAATAGCGTGTGGTGGTGGTGGTGATGGTGGTTCAATATGTAGTGGTGGTGGTGAAGTGGTGGTGGAAGATGTATTGGTGGTGGTGTAG